>NC_057805.1:429762423-429789684 GCF_018294505.1 Triticum aestivum
CATAACTGAGGTCTCTTGCATTTCCCCACAGGTAAATGGATCTCATATGGAGATGTTTAGTGAAGTAGAATGGAAAAAATCGAATGCAACTACACAAGAACCAGTTTGTAACTGTCGTTCGGAATCAGTTTTGCGCAGTGTTAATAGAAACATGGATATCTGACTCATATGGAGTCCGTATTGGCTCCACAAGTAGTCAAAATGTCTGTGACGACCAGATGCTTGAATGGATTCTTTCATATGGAACTTTTGGAGTACTTTTCTTAAGGATTTCATTCAGAAACTTGTATAGAAACATTCTTAATGAGCACTCGACAAACGCATTTCGAGAACATACACAAAGTCCCAGCTATGGACCTAGTGCATCATCATAACTGAGGTCTCTTGCATTTCCCTACAGGTAAATGGATCTCATATGGAGATGTTTAGTGAAGTAGAAAGGAAAAAATCGAATGCAACTACACATGAACCAGTGTGTAACTGTAGTTCGGAATCAGTTTTGCGCAGTGTTAACTGAAACATGGATATCTGACTCATACGGAGTCCATTTTGGCTCACAAGTAGTCAAAATGTCTGTGACGACCAAATGCTTCAAAGGATTCTTTCATATGGAACTTTTGGTGAACTTTTCTTAAGGAGTTCGTTCAGAAACTTGTATAGAAACTTTCTTAATGAGCACTCGGCAAACGCATTTCGAGAACATACACAAAGTCCCAGCTATGGACCTAGTGCATCATCATAACTGAGGTCTCTTGCATTTCCCTACAACTAAATGGATATCATATGGAGATGTTTAGTGAAGTAGAATGGAAAAAATCGAATGCAACTACACAAGAACCAGTCTATAACTGTCGTTCGGAATCAGTTTTGCGCAGTGTTAACTGAAACATGGATATCTGACTCATACGGAGTCCGTTTTGGCTCCACAAGTAGTCAAGACGTTTGTGACAACCAGATGCTTCAAAGGATTCTTTCATATGGAACTTTTGGAGAACTTTTCTTAAGGAGTTCGTTCAGAAACTTATATACAAACTTTCTTAATGAGCACTCGACAAACGCATTTCGAGAACGTACACAAAGTCCCAGCTATGGACCTAGTGCATCATCATAACTGAGGTCTCTTGAATTTCCCTCCAAGTAATTGGATCTCATATGGAGATGTTTAGTGAAGTAGAATGGAAAAAATCGAATGCAACTACACAAGAACTAGTCTATAACTGTCGATCGGAATCAGTTTTGCGCAGTGTGAACTGAAACATGGATATCTGACTCATAGAGAGTCCGTTTTGGCTCCACAAGTGGTCAAAACATTTGTGATGGCCAAATGCTTCAAAGGATTCTTTCATAGGGTACTTTGGAGACCTTTCCTTAAGGAGTTCGTTCAGAAACATGTATAGAAAATTTCTTAATGAGCACCCGACAAACGGATTTCGAGAACATACACAAAGTCCCAGCTATGGACCTAGTGCATCATCATAACTGAGGTCTCTTGCATTTGCCTACAAGTAATGTGATCTCATATTGAGATGTTTAGTGAAGTAGAATGTAAAAAATCGAATGCAACTACACAAGAAACAGTTTGTAACTGTCGTTCGGAATCAGTTTTGCGCAGTGTTAACTGAAACATGGATATCTGACTCATACGGAGTCCGTTTTGGCTCCACAAGTAGTGAAAATGTCTGTGACGACCAGATGCTTCAAAGGATTCTTTCATATGGAACTTTTGGAGAACTTTTCCTAAGGAGTTCGTTCAAAAACTTGTATAGAAACATTCTTAATGAGCACTCGACAAACGCATTTCGAGAACATACACAAAGTCCCAGCTATGGACCTAGTGCATCATCATAACTGAGGTCTCTTGCATTTCCCCATAGGTAAATGGATCTCATATGGAGATGTTTAGTGAAGTAGAATGGAAAAAATCGAATGCAACTACACAAGAACCAGTCTGTAACAGTCGTTCGGAATCAGTTTTGCGCAGTGTTAACTGAAACATGGATATCTGACTCATACGGAGTCCGTTTGGGCTCAACAAGTGTTCAAAACGTTTGTGACGACCAGATGCTTCAAAGGATTCTTTCATATGGAACTTTTGGAGAACTTTTCTTAAGGAGTTCATTCAGAAACTTGTATAGAAACTTTCTTAATGAGCACTCGACAAACTCAGTTCGAGAACATACACAAAGTCCCGGCTATGGACCTAGTGCATCATCATAGCTGAGGTCTCTTGCATTTCCCTACAAGTAATGTGATCTCATATGGAGATGTTTAGTGAAGTAGAATGGAAAAAATCGAATGCAACTACACAAGAACCAGTCTATAACTGTCGATCGGAATCAGTTTTGCGCAGTGTGAACTGAAACATGGATATCTGACTCATACGGAGTCCGTTTTGGCTCCACAAGTAGTCAGAACGTTTGGAACAACCAGATGCTTCAAAGGATTCTTTCATAGGGAACTTTTGGAGAACTTTTCTTAAGGAGTTCCTTCAGAAACTTGTATAGAAACTTTCTTAATGAGCACTCGACAAACGCATTTCGAGAACATAGACAAAGTCCCAGCTATGGACCTAGTGCATCATCATAACTGAGGTCTCTTGAATTTCCCTACAAGTAAATGGATCTCATATGGAGATGTTTAGTGAAGTAGAATGGAAAAAATCGAATGCAACTACACAAGAACCAGTCTGTAACAGTCGTTCAGAATCAGTTTTGCGCAGTGTTAACTGAAACATGGATATCTGACTCATACGGAGTCTGTTTGGGCTCAACAAGTGTTCAAAACGTGTGTGACGACCAGATGCTTCAAAGGATTCTTTCGTAGGGAACTTTTGGATAACTTTTCTTAAGGAGTTCGGTCAGAAACTTGTATAGAAACTTTCTTAATGAACACTCGACAAACACATTTCGAGAACATACACAAAGTCCCAGCTATGGACCTAGTGCATCAGCGTAACTGAGGTCTCTTGCATTTCCCTACAAGTAAGGTGATCTCATATGGAGATGTTTAGTGAAGTAGAATGGAAAAAATCGAATGCAACTACACAAGAACCAATCTATAACTGTCCTTCGGAATCAGTTTTGCGAAGTGTTAACTGAAACATGGATATCTGACTCATACGGAGTCCGCTTGGGCTCCACAAGTAGTCAAAACGTTTGTGACGACCAGATGCTTCAAAGGATTCTTTCATAGGGAACTTTTGGAGAACTTTTCTTAAGGAGTTCGTTCAGAAACTTGTATAGAAACTTTCTTAATGAGCACTCGACAAACGCATTTCGAGAACATACACAAAGTCCCAGCTATGGACCTAGTGCATCATCATAACTGAGGTCTCTTGCATTTGCCTACAAGTAATTGGATCTCATATGGAGATTTTTAGTGAAGTAGAATGGAAAAAATCAAATGCAACTACACAAGAACCAGTCTGTAACTGTCGTTCGGAATCAGTTTTTGCAGTGTTGAAACATGGATATCTGACTCATACGGAGTCCGTTTTGGTCCACAAGTAGTCAAAACGTTTGTGACAACCAGATGATTCAAGGGATTCTTTCATAGGGAACTTTTGGAGAACTTTTCTTAAGGATTTCGTTCAGAAACATGTATAGAAACTTTCTTAATGAGCACTCGACAAACGCATTTCGAGAACGTACAAAAATTCCCAGCTATGGACCTAGTGCACCATCATAACAGAGGTCTCTTGCATTTCCCTCCATGTAATTGGATCTCATATGGAGATGTTTAGTGAAGTAGAATGGAAAAAATTGAATGCAACTACACAAGAACCAGTCTGTAACTGTCGTTCGGAATCAGTTTTGCGCAGTGTTAACTGAAACATGGATATCTGACTCATACGGAGTCCGTTTGGGCTCAACAAGTTTTCAAAATGTTTGTGACGACCAGATGCTTCAAAGGATTCTTTCGTAGGGAACTTTTGGAGAACTTTCTTGAGGAGTTCGTTCAGAAAATTTGTATAGAAACATTCTTAATGAGCACTCGACAAACGCATTTCGAGAACATACACAAAGTCCCAGCTATGGACCTAGTGCATCATCATAACTGAGGTCTTTTGCCTTTCCCTACAGGTAAATGGATCTCATATGGAGATGTTTAGTGAAGTAGAATGGAAAAAATCGAATGCAACTACACATGAACCAGTGTGTAACTGTAGTTCGGAATCAGTTTTGCGCAGTGTTAACTGAAACATGGATATCTGACTCATACGGAGTCCATTTTGGCTCACAAGTAGTCAAAATGTCTGTGACGACCAAATGCTTCAAAGGATTCTTTCATATGGAACTTTTCGTGAACTTTTCTTAAGGAGTTCGTTCAGAAACTTGTATAGAAACTTTCTTAATGAGCACTCGGCAAACGCATTTCGAGAACATACACAAAGTCCCAGCTATGGACCTAGTGCATCATCATAACTGAGGTCTCTTGCATTTCCCTACAAGTAAATGGATATCATATGGAGATGTTTAGTGAAGTAGAATGGAAAAAATTGAATGCAAGATGCAACTACACAAGAACCAGTCTATAACTGTCGTTCGGAATCAGTTTTGGGCAGTGTTAACTGAAACATGGATATCTGACTCATACGGAGTCCGTTTTGGCTCCACAAGTAGTCAAGACGTTTGTGACAACCAGATGCTTCAAAGGATTCTTTCATATGGAACTTTTGGAGAACTTTGCTTAAGGAGTTCGTTCAGAAACTTATATAGAAACTTTCTTAATGAGCACTCGACAAACGCTTTTCGAGAACATACACAAAGTCCCAGCTATGGACCTAGTGCATCATCATAACTGAGGTCTCTTGAATTTACCTACAAGTAAATGGATCTCATATGGAGATGTTTAGTGAAGTAGAATGGAAAAAATCGAATGCAACTACACAAGAACCAGTCTGTAACTGTCGTTCGGAATCAGTTTTGCAAAGTGTTAACTGAAACATGGATATCTGACTCATACGGAGTCCGTTTGGGCTCAACAAGTGTTCAAAACATTTGTGACGACAAGATGCTTCAAAGGATTCTTTCGTCGGGAACTTTTGGAGAACTTTCTTGAGGAGTTCGTTCAGAAACTTGTATAGAAACTTTCTTAATAAACACTCGACAAACACATTTTGAGAACATACACAATGTCCCAGCTATGGACCTAGTGCATCAACATAACTGAGGTCTCTTGCATTTCCCTACAAGTAATTGGATCTCATATGGAGATGTTTAGCGAAGTAGAATGGAAAGAATCGAATGCAACTACACAAGAACAAGTCTGTAACTGTCGTTCGGAATCAGTTTTGCGCAGTGTTAACTGAAACATGGATATCTGACTCATAGAGAGTCCGTTTTGGCTCCACACGTGGTCAAAACATTTGTGATGGCCATATGCTTCAAAGGATTCTTTCATAGGGAACTTTTGGAGACCTTTCCTTAAGGAGTTTGTTCAGAAACTTGTATAGAAACTTTCTTAATGAGCACTCGACAAACGCATTTCGAGAACATACACAAAGTCCCAGCTATGGACCTAGTGCATCATCATAACTGAGGTCACTTGCATTTGCCTACAAGTAATGTGATCTCATATGGAGATGTTTAGTGAAGTAGAATGGAAAAAATCGAATGCAACTACACAAGAACCAGTTTGTAACTATCCTTCGTAATCAGTTTTGCGCAGTGTTAACAGAAACATGGATATCTGACTCATACGGAGTCCGTTTTGGCTCCACAAGTAGTCAAAATGTCTGTGACGACCAGATGCTTGAATGGATTCTTTCATATGGAACTTTTGGAGAACTTTTCTTAAGGAGTTCGTTCAGAAACTTGTATAGAAACTTTCTTAATGAGCACTCGACAAACGCATTTCGAGAACGTACACAAAGTCCCAGCTATGGACCTAGTGCATCATCATAACTGAGGTCTCTTGCATTTCCCTCCAAGTAATTGGATCTCATATGGAGATGTTTAGTGAAGTAGAATGGAAAAAATCGAATGCAACTACACAAGAACCAGTCTGTAACAGTCGTTCGGAATCAGTTTTGCGCAGTGTTAACTGAAACATGGATATCTGACTCATACGGAGTCCGTTTGGGCTCAACAAGTGTTCAAAACGTTTGTGACGACCAGATGCTTCAAAGGATTCTTTCGTAGGGAAATTTAGGAGAACTTTTTAAGGAGTTCGTTCAGAAAGTTGTATAGAAACTTTCTTAATGAACACTCGACAAACTCATTTCGAGAACATACACAAAGTCCCAGCTATGGACCTAGTGCATCATCATAGCTGAGGTCTCTTGCATTTCCCTACAAGTAATTGGATCTCATATGGAGATGTTTAGTGAAGTAGAATGGAAAAAATCGAATGCAACTACACAAGAACCAGTCTATAACTGTCGATCGGAATCAGTTTTGCGCAGGGTGAACTGAAACCTGGATATCTGACTCATACGGAGTTTGTTTGGGCTCAACAAGTGTTCAAAACATTTGTGACGACAAGATGCTTCAAAGGATTCTTTCGTAGGGAACTTTTGGAGAACTTTCTTGAGGAGTTCGTTCAGAAACTTGTATAGAAACTTTCTTAATAAACACTCGACAAACACATTTTGAGAACATACACAATGTCCCAGCTATGGACCTAGTGCATCAACATAACTGAGGTCTCTTGCATTTCCCTACAAGTAATTGGATCTCATATGGAGATGTTTAGCGAAGTAGAATGGAAAGAATCGAATGCAACTACACAAGAACAAGTCTGTAACTGTCATTCGGAATCAGTTTTGTGCAGTGTTAACTGAAACATGGATATCTGACTCATAGAGAGTCCGTTTTGGCTCCACACGTGGTCAAAACATTTGTGATGGGTAGATGCTTCAAAGGATTCTTTCATAGGGAACTTTTGGAGACCTTTCCTTAAGGAGTTCGTTCAGAAACTTGTATAGAAACTTTCTTAATGAGCACTCGACAAACGCATTTCGAGAACATACACAAAGTCCCAGCTATGGACCTAGTGCATCATCATAACTGAGGTCTCTTGCATTTGCTACAAGTAAGGTGATCTCATATGGAGATGTTTAGTGAAGTAGAATGGAAAAAATCGAATGCAACTACACAAGAACCAGTTTGTAACTGTCGTTCGGAATCAGTTTTGCGCAGTGTTAACAGAAACATGGATATCTGACTCATACGGAGTCCGTTTGGGCTCAACAAGTAGTCAAAATGTCTGTGACGACCAGATGCTTGAAAGGATTCTTTCATATGGAACTTTTGGAGAACTTTTCTTAAGGAGTTCGTTCGGAAACTTGTATAGAAACTTTCTTAATGAGCACTCGACAAACGCATTTCGAGAACATACACAAAGTCCCAGCTATGGACCTAGTGCATCATCATAACTGAGGTCTCTTGCATTTGCCTACAAGTAATTGGATCTCATATGGAGATTTTTAGTGAAGTAGAATGGAAAAAATCAAATGCAACTACACAAGAACCAGTCTGTAACTGTCGTTCGGAATCAGTTTTTGCAGTGTTGAAACATGGATATCTGACTCATAAGGAGTCCGTTTTGGTCCACATGTAGTCAAAACGTTTGTGACAACCAGATGCTTCAAGGGATTCTTTCATGGGGAACTTTTGGAGAACTTTTCTTAAGCAGTTCGTTCAGAAACTTGTATAGAAACTTTCTTAATGAGCACTCGACAAACGCATTTCGAGAACGTACAAAAATTCCACGCTATGGACCTAGTGCACCATCATAACTGAGGTCTCTTGCATTTCCCTCCAAATAATTGGATCTCATATGGAGATTTTTAGTGAAGTAAAATGGAAAAAACTGAATGCAACTACACAAGAACCAGTCTGTAACTGTCGTTCGGAATCAGTTTTGCGCAGTGTTAACTGAAACATGGATATCTGACTCATACGGAGTCCGTTTGGGCTCAACAAGTTCTCAAAATGTTTGTGACGACCATATGCTTCAAAGGATTCTTTCGTAGGGAACTTTTGGAGAACTTTTTAAGGAGTTCGTTCAGAAACTTGTATAGAAACATTCTTAATGAGCACTCGACAAACGCATTTCGAGAACATACACAAAGTCCCAGCTATGGACCTAGTGCATCATCATAACTGAGGTCTCTTGCATTTGCCTACAAGTAAGGTGATCTCATATGGAGATGTTTAGTGAAGTAGAATGGAAAAAATCGAATGCAACTACACATGAACCAGTGTGTAACTGTCGTTCGGAATAAGTTTTGCGCAGTGTTAACTGAAACATGGATATCTGACTCATACGGAGTCCATTTTGGCTCCACAAGTAGTCAAAATGTCTGTGACGACCAGATGCTTCAAAGGATTTTTTCATATGGAACTTTTGGAGAACTTTTCTTAAGCAGTTCGTTCAGAAACTTGTATAGAAACTTTCTTAATGAGCACTCGACATACTCATTTCGAGAACATACACAAAGTCCCAGCTATGGACCTAGTGCATCATCATAGCTGAGGTCTCTTGCATTTCCCTACAAGTAAATGGATCTCATATGGAGATGTTTAGTGAAGTAGAATGGAAAAAATCGAATGCAACTACACAAGAACCAGTCTATAACTGTCGATCGGAATCAGTTTTGCGCAGTGTGAACTGAAACATGGATATCTGACTCATACGGAGTCCGTTTTGGCTCCACAAGTAGTCAAAATGTGTGTGACGACCAGATGCTTCAAAGGATTCTTTCATGTGGAACTTTTGGAGAACTTTTCTTAAGGAGTTCGTTCAGAAACTTGTATAGAAACATTCTTAATGAGCACTCAACAAACGCATTTCAAGAACATACACAAAGTCCCAGCTATGGACCTAGTGCATCATCATGACTGAGGTCTCTTGCATTTCCCTACAAGTAAATGGATCTCATATGGAGATTTTAGTGAAGTAGAATGGAAAAAATCGAATGCAACTACACATGAACCAGTGTGTAACTGTCGTTCGGAATCAGTTTTGCGCAGTGTTAACTGAAACATGAATATCTGACTCATACGGAGTCCATTTTGGCTCCACAAGTAGTCAAAATGTCTGTGACGACCATATGCTTCAAAGGATTCTTTCATATGGATCTTTTGGAGAACTTTTCTTAAGGAGTTCGTTCAGACACTTGTATAGAAACTTTCTTAATGAGCACTAGACAAATGCATTTTGAGAACATACACAAAGTCCCAGCTATGGACCTAGTGCATCATCATAACTGAGGTCTCTTGCATTTCCCTCCAAGTAATTGGATCTCATATGGAGATGTTTAGTGAAGTAGAATGGAAAAAATTGAATGCAACTACACAAGAACAAGTCTGTAACTGTCGTTCGGAATCAGTTTTGCGCAGTGTTAACTGAAACATGGATATCTGACTCATACGGAGTCCGTTTGGGCTCAACAAGTGTTCAAAACGTTTGTGACGACCAGATGCTTCAAAGGATTCTTTCGTAGGGAACTTTTGGAGAACTTTCTTGAGGAGTTCGTTCAGAAAATTTGTATAGAAACTTTCTTAATGAACACTCGACAAACCCATTTTGAGAACATACACAATGTCCCAGCTATGGACCTAGTGCATCAACATAACTGAGGTCTCTTGCATTTCCCTACAAGTAATTGGATCTCATATGGAGATGTTTAGTGAAGTAGAATGGAAAGAATCGAATGCAACTACACAAGAACAAGTCTGTAAGTGTCGTTCGGAATCAGTTTTGCACAGTGTTAACTGAAACATGGATACCTGACTCATAGAGAGTCCGTTTTGGCTCCACACGTGGTGAAAACATTTGTGATGGCCAGATGCTTCAAAGGATTCTTTCATAGGGAACTTTTGGAGACCTTTCCTTAAGGAGTTCATTCAGAAACTTGTATAGAAACATTCTTAATGAGCACTCGACAAACGCATTTCGAGAACATACACAAAGTCCCAGATATGGACCTAGTGCATCATCATAACTGAGGTCTCTTGCATTTGCCTACAAGTAAGGTGATCTCATATGGAGATGTTTAGTGAAGTAGAATGGAAAAAATCGAATGCAACTACACAAGAACCAGTTTGTAACTGTCGTTCGGAATCAGTTTTGCGCAGTGTTAATAGAAACATGGATATCTGACTCATACGGAGTCCGTTTTGGCTCCACAAGTAGTCAAAATGTCTGTGACGACCAGATGCTTGAATGGATTCTTTCATATGGAACTTTTGGAGTACTTTTCTTAAGGATTTCGTTCAGAAACTTGTATAGAAACATTCTTAATGAGCACTCGACAAATGCATTTCGAGAACATACACAAAGTCCCAGCTATGGACCTAGTGCATCATCATAACTAAGGTCTCTTGCATTTCCCTACAGGTAAATGGATCTCATATGGAGATGTTTAGTGAAGTAGAATGGAAAAAATCGAATGCAACTACACATGAACCAGTGTGTAACTGTAGTTCGGAATCAGTTTTGCGCAGTGTTAACTGAAACATGGATATCTGACTCATACGGAGTCCATTTTGGCTCACAAATAGTCAAAATGTCTGTGACGACCAAATGCTTCAAAGGATTCTTTCATATGGAACTTTTGGTGAACTTTTCTTAAGGAGTTCGTTCAGAATCTTGTATAGAAACTTTCTTAATCAGCACTCGGCAAACACATTTCGAGAACATACACAAAGTCCCAGCTATGGACCTAGTACATCATCATAACTGAGGTCTCTTGCATTTCCCTAGAAGTAAATGGATATCATATGGAGATATTTAGTGAAGTAGAATGGTAAAAATCGAATGCAACTACACAAGAACCAGTCTATAACTGTCGTTCGGAATCAGTTTTGCGCAGTGTTAACTGAAACATGGATATCTGACTCATACGGAGTCCGTTTTGGCTCCACAAGTAGTCAAAACGTTTGTGACAACCAGATGCTTCAAAGGATTCTTTCATATGGAACTTTTGAAGAACTTTTCTTAAGGAGTTCGTTCAGAAACTTATATAGAAACTTTCTTAATGAGCACTCGACAAACGCATTTCGAGAACATACACAAAGTCCCAGCTATGGACCTAGTGCATCATCATAACTGAGGTCTCTTGAATTTCCCTACAATTAAATGGATCTCATATGGAGATGTTTAGTGAAGTAGAATGGAAAAAATCGAATGCAACTACACAAGAACCAGTCTGTAACTGTCGTTCGGAATCAGTTTTGCAAAGTGTTAACTGAAACATGGATATCTGACTCATACGGAGTCCGTTTGGGCTCAACAAGTGTTCAAAACATTTGTGATGATAAGATGCTTCAAAGGATTCTTTCGTAGGGAACTTTTGGAGAACTTTCTTGAGGAGTTCGTTCAGAAACTTGTATAGAAACTTTCTTAATAAACACTCGACAAACACATTTTGAGAACATACACAATGTCCCAGCTATGGACCTAGTGCATCAACATAACTGAGGTCTCTTGCATTTCCCTACAAGTAATTGGATCTCATATGGAGATGTTTAGCGAAGTAGAATGGAAAGAATCGAATGCAACTACACAAGAACCAGTTTGTAACTGTCGTTCGGAATCAGTTTTGCGCAGTGTTAACAGAAACATGGATATCTGACTCATACGGAGTCCGTTTTGGCTCCACAAGTAGTCAAAATGTCTGTGACGACCAGATGCTTGAATGGATTCTTTCATATGGAACTTTTGGAGAACTTTTCTTAAGGAGTTCGTTCAGAAACTTGTATAGAAACATTCTTAATGAGCATTCGACAAACGCATTTCGAGAACATACACAAAGTGCCAGCTATGGACCTAGTGCATCATCATAACTGAGGTCTCTTGCATTTCCCTAGAAGTAAATGGATATCATATGGAGATATTTAGTGAAGTAGAATGGTAAAAATCGAATGCAACTACACAAGAACCAGTATGTAACTGTCGTTCGGAATTAGTTTTGCGCAGTGTTGAAACATGGATATCTGACTCATACGGAGTCCGTTTTGGTCCACAAGTAGTCAAAACGTTTGCGACGACCAAATGCTTCAAAGGATTCTTTCATAGGGAACTGTTGGAGAACTTTCTTAAGGAGTTCGTTCAGAAACTTGTATAGAAACTTTCTTAATGAGCACTCGACAAATGCATTTTGAGAACATACAGAAAGTCCGAGCTATGGAACTAGTGCATCATCATAACTGAGGTCTCTTGAATTTCCCTACAAGTAAATGGATCTCATATGGAGATGTTTGGTGAAGTAGAATGGAAAAAATCGAATGCAACTACACAAGAACCAGTCTGTAACTGTCGTTCGGAATCAGTTTTGCGTAGTGTTAAATGAAACATGGATACCTGACTCATACGGAGTCCGTTTTGGCTCCACAAGTACTCAAAACGTTTGTGACGACCAGATGCTTGAAAGTATTCTTTCATAGGGAACTTTTGGAGAACTTTACTGAAGGAATTCGTTCAGAAACTTGTATAGAAACTTCCTTAATGAGCACTCGAAAAACGCATTTCGAGAACATACACCAAGTCCCAGCTCTGGACCTAGTGCATCATCATAACTGAGGTCTCTTGCATTTCCCTACAAGTAATTGGATCTCATATGGAGATGTTTAGTGAAGTAGAATGGAAAAAATCGAATGCAGCTACACAAGAACCAGTCTGTAACTGTCGTTCAGAATCAGTTTTACGCAGTGTTAACTGAAACATGGATATCTGACTCATACGGAGTCCGTTTTGGCTCAACTAGTGGTCAAAATGTTTGTGACGACCAGATGCTTCAAAGGATTCCTTCATAGGGAACTTTTGGAAAACTTTTCTTAAGGAGTTCGTTCTGAAACTTGTATAGAAAGTTTCTTAATGAACACTAGACAAACACATTTCGAGAACATACACAATGTCCCAGCTATGGACCTAGTGCATCATCACAACTGAGGTCTCTTGCATTTCCCTACAAGTAATTGGATCTCATATGGAGATGTTTAGTGAAGTAGAATGGAAATAATCGAATGCAACTACACAAGAACAAGTCTGTAACTGTCGTTCGGACTCAGTTTTGCGCAGTGTTAACTGAAACATGGATATCTGACTCATACGGAGTTCGTTTTGGCTCCACAATTGGTCAAAACATTTGTGACGACCAGATGCTTCAAAGGATTCTTTCATAGGGAAATTTTGGAGACCTTTCCTTAAGGAGTTCGTTCAGAAACTTGTATAGAAACTTTCTTAATGAGCACTCGACAAACGCATTTCGAGAACATACACAAAGTCCCAGCTATGGACCTAATGCATCATCATAACTGAGGTCTCTTGCATTTCCCTACAAGTAATGTGATCTCATATGGAGATGTTTAGTGAAGTAGAATGGAAAAAATCGAATGCAACTACACAAGAACCAGTTTGTAACTGTCGTTCGGAATCAGTTTTGCGCAGTGTTAACTGAAACATGGATATCTGACTCATACGGAGTCCGTTTTGGCTCCACAAGTAGTCAAAATGTCTGTGATGACCAGACGCTTGAAAGGATTCTTTCATATGGAACTTTTGGAGAACTTTTCTTAAGGAGTTCGTTCAGAAACTTGTATAGAAACATTCTTAATGAGCACTCGACAAACGCATTTCGAGAACATACACAAAGTCCCAGCTATGGACCTAGTGCATCATCATAACTGAGGTCTCTTGCATTTCCCTACAAGTAAATGGATCTCATATGGAGATGTTTAGTGAAGTAGAATGGAAAAAATCGAATGCAACTACACAAGAACCAGTCTGTCACTGTCGTTCGGAATCAGTTTTGCGCAGTGTTGAAACATGGATATCTGACTCATACGGAGTCCGTTTTGGTCCACAAGTAGTCAAAACATTTGTGACGACCAACTGCTTCAAAGGATTCTTTCATAGGGAACTTTTGGAGAACTTTTCTTAAGGAGTTCGTTCAGAAACATGTATAGAAACTTTCTTAATTAGCAGTCGACAAACGCATTTCGAGAACGTACACAAAGTCCCAGCAATGGACCTAGTGCATCATCATAACTGAGGTCTCTTGCATTTGCCTACAAGTAATTGGATCTCATATGGAGATGTTTAGTGAAGTAGAATGGAAAAAATCGAATGCAACAACACAAGAACCAGTCTGTAACTGTCGTTCGGAATCAGTTTTGCGCAGTGTGAACTGAAACGTGGATATCTGACTCATACGGAGTCCGTTTTGGCTCCACAAGTAGTCAAAACGTTTGTGATGACCAGATGCTTCAAAGGATTCTTTCATAGGGAACTTTTGGAGAACTTTACTTAAGGAGTTCGTTCAGAAACTTGTATAGAACCTTTCTTAATGAGCACTCGACAAACGCATTTTGAGAAGATACGCAAAGTTCCAGCTCTGGACCTAGTGCATCATCATAAATGAGGTCTCTTGTATTTCCCTACAAGTGATTCGATCACATATGGAGATGTTTAGTGAAGTAGAATGGAAAAATCGAATGCATCTACACAAGAACCAGTCTGTAACTGTCGTTCGGAATCAGTTTTGCGCAGTGTTAACTGAAACATGGATATCTGACTCATACGGAGTCCGTTTTCGCTCAACAAGTGGTCAAAACGTTTGTGATGACCAGATGCTTCAAAGGATTCTTTCATATGGAACTTTTGGAAACTTTTCTTAAGGAGTTCGTTCAGAAACTTGTATAGAAACTTTCTTAATGAGCACTCGACAAACGCATTTCGAGAACGTACACAAAGTCCCAGCTATGGACCAAGTGCATCATCATAACTGAGGTCTCTTGCATTTCCCTCCAAGTAATTGGATCTCATATGGAGATGTTTAGTGAAGTAGAATGGAAGAAATTGAATGCAACTACACAAGAACCAGTCTGTAACTGTCGTTCGGAATCAGTTTTGCGAAGTGTTAACTGAAACATGGATATCTGACTCATACGGAGTCCGTTTGGGCTCAACAAGTGGTCAAAATGTTTGTGACGACCAGATGCTTCAAAGGATTCTTTCGTAGGGAACTTTTGGAGACTTTCTTAAGGAGTTCGTTCAGAAACTTGTATAGAAACTTTCTTAATGAACACTCGACAAACTCATTTTTTAGAACATACACAAAGTCCCAGCTATGGAACTAGTGCATCAACATAACTGAGGTCACTTGCATTTCCCTACAAGTAATTGGATCTCATATGGAGATGTTTAGTGAAGTAGAATGGAAAGAATCGAATGCAACTACACAAGAACAAGTCTGTAATTGTCATTAGGAATCAGTTTCGCGCAGTGTTAACTGAAACATGGATATCTGACACATAGAGAGTCCGTTTTGGCTCCACAAGTGGTCAAAACATTTGTGATGGCCAGATGCTTCAAAGGATTCTTTCATAGGGAACTTTTGGAGACCTTTCCTTAAGGAGTTCGTTCAGAAACTTGTATAGAAACTTTCTTAATGAGCACTCGACAAACGCATTTCGAGAACATACACAAAGTGCCAGCTATGGACCTAGTGCATCATCATAACTGAGGTCTCTTGTATTTCCCTACAAGTAAATGGATCTCATATGGAGATGTTTAGTGAAGTAGAATGGAAAAAATCGAATGCAACTACACAAGAACCAGTCTGTAACTGTTGTTTGGAATCAGTTTTGCGCAGTGTTAACTCAAACATGGATATCTGACTCATACGGAGTCCGTTTTGGCTCCACAAGTAGTCAAAACGTTTGTGACAACCAGATGCTTCAAAGGATTCTTTCATAGGGAACTTTTGGATAACTTTTCTTAAGGAGTTCGTTCAGAAACTTGTATAGAAACTTTCTTAATGAACACTCGACAAACACATTTCGAGAACATACACAAAGTCCCAGCTATGGACCTAGTGCATCATCATAACTGAGGTCTCTTGAATTTCCCTACAAGTAAATGGATCTCATATGGAGATGTTTAGTGAAGTAGAATGGAAATAATCGAATGCAACTACACAAGAACCAGTCTGTAACTGTCGTTCGGAATCAGTTTTGCATAGTGTTAACTGAAACATGGATATATGACTCATACGGAGTCCGTTTTGGCTCCACAAGTAGTCAAAACGTTTGTGACGACCAGATGCTTCAAAGGATTCTTTCATAGGGAACTTTTGGAGAACTTTTCTTAAGGAGTTCGTTCATAAACATGTATAGAAACTTTCTTAATGAGCACTCGACAAACGCATTTCGAGAACATACACAAAGTCCCAGCTATGGACCTAGTGCATCATCATAACTGAGGTCTTTTGCATTTCCCTCCAAGTAATTGGATCTCATATGGAGATTTTTAGTGAAGTAGAATGGAAAAAATCAAATGCAACTACACAAGAACCAGTCTATAACTGTCGTTCGGAATCAGTTTTGCGCAGTGTTAACTGAAACATGGATACCTGACTCATACGGAGTCCGTTTTGGCTCCACAATTGGTCAAAACATTTGTGACGACCAGATGCTTCAAAGGATTCTTTCATATGGAAACTTTGGAGACCTTTTCTTAAGGAGTTCGTTCAGAAACATGTATAGAAACTTTCTTAATGAGCACTCGACAAACGCATTTCGAGAACATACACAAAGTCCCAGCTATGGACCTAGTGCATCATCATAACTGAGGTCTTTTGCATTTCCCTCCAAGTAATTGGATCTCATATGGAGATTTTTAGTGAAGTAGAATGGAAAAAATCAAATGCAACTACACAAGAACCAGTCTATAACTATCGTTCAGAATCAGTTTTGCGCAGTGTTAACTGAAACATGGATATCTGACTCATACGGAGTCCGTTTTGGCTCCACAATTGGTCAAAACATTTGTGACGACCAGATGCTTCAAAGGATTCTTTCATAGGGTTCTTTTGGAGAACTTTTCTTCAGGAGTTCGTTCAGAAACATGTATAGAAACTTACTTAATGAGCACTCGACAAACGCATTTCGAGAACATACACAAAGTCCCAGCTATGGACCTAATGCATCATCATAACTGAGGTCTCTTGCATTTCCCTACAAGTAATGTGATCTCATATGGAGATGTTTAGTGAAGTAGAATGGAAAAAATCGAATGCAACTACACAAGAACCAGTTTGTAACTGTCGTTCGGAATCAGTTTTGCGCAGTGTTAACTGAAACATGGATATCTGACTCATACGGAGTCCGTTTTGGCTCCACAAGTAGTCAAAATGTCTGTGACGACCAGATTCTTGAAAGGATTCTTTCATATGGAACTTTTGGAGAACTTTTCTTAAGGAGTTCGTTCAGAAACTTGTATAGAAACATTCTTAATGAGCACTCGACAAACGCACTTCGAGAACATACACAAAGTCCCAGCTATGGACCTAGTGCATCAACATAACTGAGGTCACTTGCATTTCCCTACAAGTAATTGGATCTCATATGGAGATGTTTAGTGAAGTAGAATGGAAAGAATCGAATGCAACTACACAAGAACAAGTCTGTAATTGTCATTAGGAATCAGTTTCGCGCAGTGTTAACTGAAACATGGATATCTAACACATAGAGAGTCCGTTTTGGCTCCACAAGTGGTCAAAACATTTGTGATGGCCAGATGCTTCAAAGGATTCTTTCATAGGGAACTTTTGGAGACCTTTCCTTAAGGAGTTCGTTCAGAAACTTGTATAGAAACTTTCTTAATGAGCACTCGACAAACGCATTTCGAGAACATACACAAAGTGCCAGCTATGGACCTAGTGCATCATCATAACTGAGGTCTCTTGCATTTCCCTACAAGTAATTGGATCTCATATGGAGATGTTTAGTGAAGTAGAATGGAAAAAATCGAATGCAACTACACAAGAACCAGTCTATAACTGTCGATCGGAATCAGTTTTGCGCAGGGTGAACTGAAACATGGATATCTGACTCATACGGAGTCCGTTTTGGCTCCACAAGTAGTCAAAACGTTTGTGACAACCAGATGCTTCAAAGGATTCTTTCATAGGGAACTTTTGGATAACTTTTCTTAAGGAGTTCGTTCAGAAACTTGTATAGAAACTTTCTTAATGAACACTCGACAAACACATTTCGAGAACATACACAAAGTCCCAGCTATGGACCTAGTGCATCATCATAACTGAGGTCTCTTGAATTTCCCTACAAGTAAATGGATCTCATATGGAGATGTTTAGTGAAGTAGAATGGAAATAATCGAATGCAACTACACAAGAACCAGTCTGTAACTGTCGTTCGGAATCAGTTTTGCACAGTGTTAACTGAAACATGGATATATGACTCATACGGAGTCCGTTTTGGCTCCACAAGTAGTGAAAACGTTTGTGACGACCAGATGCTTCAAAGGATTCTTTCATAGGGAACTTTTGGAGAACTTTTCTTAAGGAGTTCGTTCATAAACATGTATAGAAACTTTCTTAATGAGCACTCGACAAACGCATTTCGAGAACATACACAAAGTCCCAGCTATGGACCTAGTGCATCATCATAACTGAGGTCTTTTGCATTTCCCTCCAAGTAATTGGATCTCATATGGAGATTTTTAGTGAAGTAGAATGGAAAAAATCAAATGCAACTACACAAGAACCAGTCTATAACTGTCGTTCGGAATCAGTTTTGCGCAGTGTTAACTGAAACATGGATATCTGACTCATACGGAGTCCGTTTTGGCTCCACAATTGGTCAAAACATTTGTGACGACCAGATGCTTCAAAGGATTCTTTCATAGGGAAATTTTGGAGACCTTTTCTTAAGGAGTTCGTTCAGAAACATGTATAGAAACTTTCTTAATGAGCACTCGACAAACGCATTTCGAGAACATACACAAAGTCCCAGCTATGGACCTAGTGCATCATCATAACTGAGGTCTTTTGCATTTCCCTCCAAGTAATTGGATCTCATATGGAGATTTTTAGTGAAGTAGAATGGAAAAAATCAAATGCAACTACACAAGAACCAGTCTATAACTGTCGTTCAGAATCAGTTTTGCGCAGTGTTAACTGAAACATGGATATCTGACTCATACGGAGTCCGTTTTGGCTCCACAATTGGTCAAAACATTTGTGACGACCAGATGCTTCAAAGGATTCTTTCATAGGGTTCTTTTGGAGAACTTTTCTTCAGGAGTTCGTTAAGAAACATGTATAGAAACTTTCTTAATGAGCACTCGACAAACGCATTTCGAGAACATACACAAAGTCCCAGCTATGGACCTAATGCATCATCATAACTGAGGTCTCTTGCATTTCCCTACAAGTAATGTGATCTCATATGGAGATGTTTAGTGAAGTAGAATGGAAAAAATCGAATGCAACTACACAAGAACCAGTTTGTAACTGTCGTTCGGAATCAGTTTTGCGCAGTGTTAACTGAAACATGGATATCTGACTCATACGGAGTCCGTTTTGGCTCCACAAGTAGTCAAAATGTCTGTGACGACTAGATGCTTGAAAGGATTCTTTCATATGGAACTTTTGGAGAACTTTTCTTAAGGAGTTCGTTCAGAAACTTGTATAGAAACATTCTTAATGAGCACTCGACAAACGCACTTCGAGAACATACACAAAGTCCCAGCTATGGACCTAGTGCATCATCATAACTGAAGTCTCTTGCATTTCCCTACAAGTAATTGGATCTCATATGGAGATGTTTAGTGAAGTAGAATGGAAAGAATCGGGTGCAACTACACAAGAACCAGTCTGTAACTGTCGTTCGAAATCAGTTTTGGGCAGTGTTAACGGAAACTTGGATATCTGACTCATACAGAGTCCGTTCTGGCTCCACAAGTGGTGAAAACGTTTGTGACGACCAGATGCTTCAAAGGATAATTTCATAGGGAACTTTTGGAGAACTTTCCTTAAGGAGTTCGTTTGGAAACTTGTATAGAAACTTTCTTAATGAGCACTCGACAAACGCATTTCGAGAACATACACAAAGTCCCAGCTATGGACCTAGTGCATCATCATAACTGAGGTCTCTTGCATCTCCCTACAAGTAATTGGATCTCATATGGAGATGTTTAGTGAAGTAGAATGGTAAAAATCGAATGCAACTACAGAAGAACCAGTCTGTAACTGTCGTTCGGAATCAGTTTTGCGCAGTGTTAACTGAAACATGGATATCTAACTCATACGGAGTCCGTTTTCGCTCAACAAGTGGTCAAAAAGTTTGTGACAACCAGATGCTTCAAAGGATTCTTTCATATGGAACTTTTGGAGAACTTTTCTTAAGGAGTTCGTTCAGAAACTTGTATAGAATTTTTCTTAATGAGCACTCGACAAACGCATTTTGAGAAGATACGCAAAGTCCCAGATATGGACCAGGTGCATCATCATAACTGAGGACTCTTGTATTTCCCTACAAGTAATTGGATCGCATATGGAGATGTTTAGTGAAGTAGAATGGAAAAATCGAATGCATCTACACAAGAACCAATCTGTAACTGTCGTTCGGAATCAGTTTTGCGCAGTGTTAACTGAACATGGATATTTCACTCATACGGAGTCCATTTTCGCTCAACAAGTGGTCAAAACGTTTGTGACGACCAGATGCTTCAAAGGATTCTTTCATATGGAACTTTTGGTGAACTTTTCTTAAGGAGTTCGTTCAGAAACTTGTATAGAAACTTTCTTAATGAGCACTCGACAAACGCATTTCGAGAACATACACAAAGTCCCAACTATGGACCTAGTGCATCATCAAAACTGAGGTCTCTTGCATTTCCCTACAGGTAAATGGATCTCATATCGAGATGTTTAGTGAAGTAAAATGGAAAAAATCGAATGCAACTACACAAGAACCAGTCTGTAACTGTCATTCGGAATCAGTTTTGCGCAGTGTTAACTCAAACATGGATATCTGACTCATACGGAGTCCGTTTTGGCTCCACAAGTAGTCAAAATGTTTGTGACAACCAGATGCTTCAAGGTATTCTTTCATAGGGAACTTTTGGAGAACTTTTCTTAAGGAGTTCATTCAGAAACTTGTATAAAAACTTTATTAATGAGCACTCGACAAACGCATTTCAAGAACATACACAAAGTCCCAGATATGGACCAGGTGCATCATCATAACTGAGGTCTCTTGCATTTCCTACAAGTAATTGGATCTCATATGGAGATGTTCAGTGAAGTAGAATGGAAAAACTCGAATGCAACTAGACAAGAACCAGTCTGTAACTGTCCTTCGGAATCAGTTTTGCGAAGTGTTAACTTAAACATGGATATCTGACTCATACGCAGTCCATTTTGGCTCCACAAGTAGTCAAAACGTTTGTGACGACCAGATGCTTCAAAGGATTCTTTCATAGGGAACTTTTGGAGAACTTTTCTTAAGGAGTTCGTCCAGAAACTTGTATAGAAACTTTCTTAATGAGCACTCGACAAACGCATTTCGAGAACATACACAAAGTCCCAGCTCTGGACCTAGTGCATCATCGTAACTGAGGTCTCTTGCATTTCCCTACAAGTAATTGGATATCATATAGAGATGTTTAGTGAAGTAGAATGGAAAAAATCAAATGCAACTACACAAGAACCAGTCTGTAACTGTCGTTCGGAATCAGTTTTGCGCAGTGTTAACTGAAACATGCATATATGACTCATACGGAGTCCGTTTTGGCTCAACAAGTGGTCAAAATGTTTATGACGACCAGAAGCCTCAAAGGATTCTTTCATCGGGAACTTTTGGAGAACTTTTCTTAAGGAGTTCGTTCAGAAACTTGTATAGAAACATTCTTAATGAGCACTCGACAAACGCATTTCGAGAGCATACACAAAGTCCCAGCTATGGACCTAGTGCATCATCATAACTGAAGTCTCTTGCATTTCCCTACAAGTAATTGGATCTCATATGGAGATGTTTAGTGAAGTAGAATGGAAAGAATCGAGTGCAACTACACAAGAACCAGTCTGTAACTATCGTTCAAAATCGGTTTTGGGCAGTGTTAACGGAAACTTGGATATCTGACTCATACAGAGTCTGTTCTGGCTCCACAAGTGGTGAAAACGTTTGTGACGACCAGATGCTTCAAAGTATTCTTTCATAGGGAACTTTTGGAGACCTTTCCTTAAGGAGTTCGTTTGGAAACTTGTATAGAAACTTTCTTAATGAGCACTCGACAAACGCATTTCGAGGACATACACAAAGTCCCAGCTATGGACCTAGTGCATCATCATAACTGAGGTCTCTTGCATCTCCCTACAAGTAATTGGATCTCATATGGAGATGTTTAGTGAAGTAGAATGGAAAAAATCGAATGCAACTACAGAAGAACCAGTCTGTAACTGTCGTTCGGAATCAGTTTTGCGCAGTGTTAACTGAAACATGGATATCTGACTCATACGGAGTCCGTTTTGGCTCCACAAGTAGTCAAAACATTTGTGATGACCAGATGCTTCAATAGATTCTTTCATAGGGAACTTTTGGAGAACTTTTCTTAAGGAGCTCGTTCAGAAACTTGTATAGAAACTTTCTTAATGAGCACTCGACAAACGCATTTCGAGAGTATACACAAAGTCCCAGCTCCGGACCTAGTGCATCATCATAACTGAGGCCTCTTGCATTTCCCTACAAGTAATTGGATCTCATATAGATATGTTTAGTGAAGTAGAATGGAAAGAATCGAGTGCAACTACACAAGAACCAGTCTGTAACTGTCGTTTGGAATCAGTTTTGCGCAGTGTTAACTGAAACATGGATATATGACTCATACGGAGTCCGTTTTGGCTCAACAAGTGGTCAAAATGTTTATGACGACCAGAAGCCTCAAAGGATTCTTTCATCGGGAACTTTTGGAGAACTTTTCTTAAGGAGTTCGTTCAGAAACTTGTATAGAAACATTCTTAATGAGCACTCGACAAACGCATTTCGAGAGCATACACAAAGTCCCAGCTATGGACCAGGTGCATCATCTTAACTGAGGTCTCTTGTATCTCCCTACAAGTAATTGGATCTCATATGGAGATGTTTAGTGAAGTAGAATGGAAAAAATCGAATGCAACTACAGAAGAACCAGTCTGTAACTGTTGTTCGGAATCAATTTTGCGCAGTGTTAACTGAAACATGGATATCTGACTCATACGGAGTCCGTTTTCGCTCAACAAGTGGTCAAAACGTTTTTGACGACCAGATGCTTCAAAGGATTCCTTGATAGTGAACTTTTGGAGAACTTTTCTTAAGGAGTTCGTTTAGAAACTTGTATAGAAACTTTCTTAATGAGCAGTCGACGCACGCATTTCGAGAACATACACAAAATCCCAGATATGGACCTGGTGCATCATCATAACTGAGGTCTCTTGCATTTCCCTACAAGTAATTGGATCTCATACGGAGATGTTTAGTGAAGTAGAATGGAAAAAATCGAATGCAACTACACAAGAACCAGTCTGTAACAGTCGTTCAGCATTAGTTTTGCGCAGTGTTAACTCAAACATGGATATCTGAACATATGGAGTCCGTTTTGGCTCCACAAGTAGGCAAAATGTTTGTGACAACCAGATGCTTCAAAGGATTCTTTCATAGGGAACTTTTGCAGAACTTTTCTTAAGGAGTTCGTTCAGAAAATTGTATAGAAACTTTCTTAATGAACACTCGACAAACGCATTTCCAGCACATACATAAAGTCCCAGATATGGACCAGGTGCATCATCATAACTGAGGTCTCTTGAATTTCCCTACAAGTAATTGGATCTCATATGAAGATGTTTAGTGAAGTAGCATGGAAAAAATCGAATGCAACTAGACAAGAACCAGGCTGTAACTGTCCTTCGGAATCACTTTTGCGCAGTGTGAACTGAAACATGGATATCTGAGTTATACGGTGTCCGTTTTAGCTCCACAACTAGTCAAATCGTTTGTGATGACCAGATGCTTCAATGGATTCTTTCATAGGGAACTTTTGGAGAACTTTTCTTAAGGAGTTCGTTCAGAAACTTGTATAGAAACTTTCTTAATGAGCACTCGACAAACGCATTTCGAGAACATACACAAAGTCCCAGCTCTGGACCAAGTGCATCATCATAACTGAGGTCTCTTGCATTTCCCTACAAGTAATTGGATCTCATATAGAGATGTTTAGTGAAGTAGAATGGAAAAAATCAAATGCAACTACACAAGAACCAGTTTGTAACTGTTGTTCGGAATCAGTTTTGCGCAGTGTTAACTGAAAGATGGATATATGACTCATACGGAGTCCGTTTTGGCTCAACAAGTGGTCAAAACGTTTATGACGACCAGATGCTTCAAAGGATTCTTTCATAGGGAACTTTTGGAGAACTTTTCTTAAGGAGTTCGTTCAGAAACTTGTATAGACACATTCTTAATGAGCACTCGACAAACGCATTTCGAGAACATACACAAATTCCCAGCTATGGACCTAGTGCATCATCATAACTGAGGTCTCTTGCATTTCCCTACAAGTAATTGGATCTCATATGGAGATTTTTAGTGAAGTAGAATGGAAAGAATCGAGTGCAACTACACAAGAACCAGTCTGCAACTGTCGTTCGAAATCAGTTTTGCGCAGTGTTAACGGAAACATGGATATCTGACTCATACAGAGTCCGTTTTGGCTCCACAAGTGGTCAAAACGTTTGTGAGGACCAGATGCTTCAAAGGATTCTTTCATAGGGAACTTTTGGAGACCTTTCCTTAAGGAGTTCGTTTGGAAACTTGTATAGGAACTTTCTTAATGAGCACTCGACAAACGCATTTCGAGAACATACACAAAGTCCCAGCTATGGACCTAGTGCATCATCATAACTGAGGTCTCTTGCATCCCCCTACAAGTAATTGGATCTCATATGGAGATGTTTAGTGAATTCGAATGGAAAAAATCAAATGCAACTACAGAAGAACCAGTCTGTAACTGTCGTTCGGAATCAGTTTTGCGCAGTGTTAACTGAAACATGGATATCTGACTCATACGGAGTCCGTTTTGGCTCCACAAGTAGTCAAAACGTTTGTGACAACCAGATGCTTCAAAGGATTCTTTCATAGGGAACTTTTGGAGAACTTTTCTTAAGGGTTCGTTCAGAAGCTTGTATAGAAACTTTCTTAGTGAGCACTCGACAAACGCATTTCGAGAACATACACAAAGTCCCAGATATGGACCAGGTGCATCATCATAACTGAGGTATCTTGCATTTCCCTACAAATAATTGGATCTCATATGGAGATGTTTAGTGAAGTAGAATGGAAAAAATCGAATGCAACTAAACATGAACCAGTCTGTAACTGTCGTTCGGAATCAATTTTGCGCAGTGTTAACTGAAACGTGGATATCTGACTCATACGGAGTCCGTTTTGGCTCCACAAGTAGTCAAAACGTTTGTGACGACCAGATGCTTCAAAGGATTCTTTCATAGGGAACTTTTGGAGAACTTTTCTTAAGGAGTTCTTTCAGAAACTTGTATAGAAACTTTCTTAATGAGCACTCGACAAACGCATTTCGAGAACATACACAAATTCCCAGCTCTGGACCTAGTACATCATCATAACTGAGGTCTCTTGCATTTCCCTACAATTAATTGGATCTCATATGGAGATGATTAGTGAGGAAGAATGGAAAAAATCGAATGCAACTACACAAGAACCAGTCTGTAACTGTCGTTCGGAATCAGTTTTGCACAGTGTTAACTGAAACATGGATATATGAGTCATACAGAGTCCGTTTTGGCTCAACAAGTGGTCAAAACTTTTATGACGACCAGATGCTTCAAAGGATTCTTTCATAGGGAACTTTTGGAGAACTTATCTTAAGGAGTTCGTTCAGAAACTTGTATAGAAACATTCTTAATGAGCACTCGACAAACGCATTTCGAGAGCATACACAAAGTCCCAGCTATGGACCTAGTGCATCATCATAACTGAAGGCTCTTGCATTTCCCTACAAGTAATTGGATCTCATATGGAGATTTTTAGTGAAGTAGAATGGAAAGAATCGAGTGCAACTACACAAGAACCAGTCTGTAACTGTCGTTCGAAATCAGTTTTGCGCAGTGTTAACGGAAGCATGGATATCTGACTCATACAAAGTCCGTTTGGCTCCACAAGTGGTGAAAACGTTTGTGACGACCAGATGCTTCAAAGGATTCTTTCATAGGGAACTTTTGGAGACCTTTCCTTAAGGAGTTCGTTCAGAAACTTGTATAGAAACTTTCTTAATGAGCACTCGACAAACGCATTTCGAGAACATACACAAAGTCCCAGCTATGGACCTAGTGCATCATCATAACTGAGGTCTCTTGCATCTCCCTACAAGTAATTGGATCTCATATGGAGATGATTAGTGAAGTAGAATGGAAAAAATCGAATGCAACTACAGAAGAACCAGTCTGTATATGTCGTTCGGAATCAGTTTTGCGCAGTGTTAACTGAAACATGGATACCTTACTCATACGGAGTCCGTTTTCTCTCAACAAGTAGTCAAAACATTTGTGACGACCAGATGCTTCAAAGGATTCTTTCATAGGGAACTTTTGGAGAAATTTTCTTAAGGAGTTCGTTCAGAAACTTGTATAGAAACTTTCTTAATGAGCACTCGACAAACGCATTTCGAGAACATACACAAAGTCCCAGCTATTGACCTAGTGCATCATCATAACTGAGGTATCTTACATTTCCCTACAAGTAATTGGATCTCATATGGAGATGTTTAGTGAAGTAGAATGGAAAAAATCGAATGCAACTAAACATGAACTAGTCTGTAACTGTCGTTCGGAATCAATTTTGCGCAGTGTTAACTGAAACATGGATATCGGACTCATACGGAGTCCGTTTTGGCTCCACAATTAGTCAAAACGTTTGTCACAACCAGATGCTTCAAAGGATTCTTTGATAGTGAACTTTTGGAGAACTTTTCTTAAGGAGTTCGTTTAGAAACTTGTATAGAAACTTTCTTAATGAGCACTCGACAAACGCATTTTGAGAACATACACAAAATCCCAGATATGGACCAGGTGCATCATCATAACTGAGGACTCTTGCATTTCCCTACAAGTAATTGGATCTCATATGGAGATGTTTAGTGAAGAAGAATGGAAAAAATCGAATGCAACTACACAAGAACCAGTCTGTAACTGTCGTTCGGAATCAGTTTTGCGCAGTGTTAACTGAAACATGGATATCTGACTCATACGGAGTCCGTTTTGGCTCCACAAGTAGTCAAAACGTTCGTGACGACCAGATGCTTCAAAGGATTCTTTCATTAGGAACTTTTTGAGAACTTTTCTTAAGGAGTTCGTTCAGAAACTTGTATAGAAACTTTCTTAATGAGCACTCGACAAACGCATTTTGAGAACATACACAAAGTCCCAGCTATGGACCTAGT
>NC_057805.1:429790348-429794598 GCF_018294505.1 Triticum aestivum
ATGTTTAGTGAAGTAGAATGGAAAGAATCGAGTGCAACTACACAAGAACCAGTCTGTAACTGTCGTTCGAAATCAGTTTTGCGCAGTGTTAACGGAAACATGGATATCTGACTCATACAGAGTCCGTTTGGGCTCCACAAGTGGTCAAAACGTTTGTGACGACCAGATGCTTCAAAGGATTCTTTCATAGGGAACTTTTGGAGACCTTTCCTTAAGGAGTTCGTTTGGAAACTTGTATAGAAACTTTCTTAATGAGCACTCGACAAACGCATTTCGAGAACATACACAAAGTCCCAGCTATGGACCTAGTGCATCATCATAACGGAGGTCTCTTGCATGTCCCTACAAGTAATTGGATCTCATATGGAGATTATTAGTGAATTAGAATGGAAAAAATCGAATGCAACTACAGAAGAACCAGTCTGTAACTGTCGTTCGGAATCAGTTTTGCGCAGTGTTAACAGAAACATGGATATCTGACTCATACGGAGTCCGTTTTGGCTCCACAAGTAGTCAAAACGTTTGTGATGACCAGATGCTTCAAAGGATTCTTTCATAGGGAACTTTTGGAGAAATTTTCTTAAGGAGTTCGTTCAGAAACTTGTATAGAAACTTTCTTAATGAGCACTCGACAAACGCATTTCGAGAACATACACAAAGTCCCAGTAATTGACCTAGTGCATCATCATAACTGAGGTATCTTGCATTTCCCTACAAGTAATTGGATGTCATATGGAGATGTTTGGTGAAGTAGAATGGAAAAAATCGAATGCAACTAAACATGAACTAGTATGTAACTGTCGTTCGGAATCAATTTTGCGCAGTGTTAACTGAAACATGGATATCTGACTCATACGGAGTCCGTTTTGGCTCCACAAGTAGTCAAAACGTTTGTCACAACCAGATGCTTCAAAGTATTCTTTGATAGTGAACTTTTGGAGAACTTTTCTTAAGGAGTTCGTTTAGAAACTTGTATAGAAACTTTCTTAATGAGCACTCGACAAACGCATTTCGAGAACATACACAAAATCCCAGATATGGACCAGGTGCATCATCATAACTGAGGTCTCTTGTATTTCCCTACAAGTAATTGGATCTCATATGGAGATGTTTAGTGAAGAAGAATGGAAAAAATCGAATGCAACTACACAAGAACCAGTCTATAACTGTCGTTCGGAATCAGTTTTGCGCAGTGTTAACTGAAACATGGATATCTTACTCATACGGAGTCCGTTTTGGCTCCACAAGTGGTCAAAACATTTGTGACGACCTGATGCTTCAAAGGATTCTTTCATAGGGAACTTTTGGAGAACTTTTCTTAAGGAGTTCATTCAGAAACTTGTATAGAAACTTTCTTAATGAGCACTCGACAAACGCATTTCGAGAACATACACAAAGTCCCTTCTATGGACCTAGTGCATCATCATAACTAAGGTCTCTTGCATTTCCGTACAAGTAATTGGACCTCATATGGAGATGTTTAGTGAAGTAGAATGGAAAAAATCGAATGCAACAACATAAGAAGCAGTCTGTAACTGTCGTTCGGTATCAGTTTTGCGCAGTGTTAACTGAAACGTGGATATCTGACTCATACGGCGTCCGTTTTGGCTCCACAATTAGTCAAAATGTTTGTGACGACCAGATTCTTCAAAGGATTCTTTCATAGGAAACTTTTGGAGAACTTTACTTAACGAGTTCGTTCGGAAACTTGTATAGAAACTTTCTTAATGAGCACTCGACAAATGCATTTCGAGAAGATACGCAAAGTCCCAACTCTGGACCTAGTGCATCATCATAACTGAGGTCTCTTGCATTTCCCTACAAGTAATTGGATCTCATATGGAGATGTTTAGTGAAGTAGAATGGAAAAAATCGAATGCAACTACACAAGAACCAGTCTGTAACTGTCGTTCGGAATCAGTTTTGAGCAGTGTTCACTGAAACATGGATATCTTACTCATACGGAGTCCGTTTTGGCTCAACAAGTGGTCAAAACGTTTGTGACGACCAGATGCTTCAAAGGATTCTTTCATAGGGAACTTTTGGAGAACTTTTCTAAGAGAGTTCATTCAGAAACTTGTATAGAAACATTCTTAATGAGCACTCGACAAACGCATTTCGACAACATACACAAAGTCCCAGCTATGGACCTAATGCATCATCATAACTGAGGTCTCTTGCATTTCCCTACAAGTAATTGGATCTCATATGGAGCTGTTTGGTTAAGTAGAATGGAAAAAATCGAATGCAACTACACAAAAACTAGTTTGTAACTATCGTTCCGAATCAGTTTTGCGCAGTGGTAACTGAAACATGGATATCTGACTCATACGGATTACGTTTTGGCTCCACAAGTAGTCAACCCTTTTGTGACAGCCAGATGCTTCAAAGGATTCTTTCATAGTGAAATTCTGGAGAACTTTTATTAAGGAGTTCGTTCAGAAACTTGTATAGAAACTTTCTTAATGAGCACTCGACAAACGCATTTTGAGAACATACATAAAATCCCAGATATGGACCAGGTGCATCATCATAACTGAGGACTCTTGCATTTCCCTACAAGTAATTGGATCTCATATGGAGATGTTTAGTGAAGAAGAATGGAAAAAATCGAATGCAACTACACAAGAACCAGTCTGTAACTGTCGTTCGGAATCAGTTTTGCGCAGTGTTAACTGAAACATGGATATCTGACTCATACAGAGTCCGTTTTGGCTCCACAAGTAGTCAAAACGTTCGTGACGACCAGATGCTTCAAAGGATTCTTTCATTAGGAACTTTTTGAGAACTTTTCTTAAGGAGTTCGTTCAGAAACTTGTATAGAAACTTTCTTAATGAGCACTCGACAAACGCATTTTGAGAACATACACAAAGTCCCAGCTATGGACCTAGTGCATCATCATAACTGAGGTCTCTTGCATTTCCCTACAAGTAAATGGATCTCATATGGAGATGTTTAGTAAAGTAGACAGGAAAAAATCGAATGCAACTACACAAGAACCAGTCTGCAGCTGTCGTTCGGAATCAGTTTTGCGGAGTGTTAACTGAAACATGGATATCTGACTCATATGGAGTCCGTTTTGTCTCCACAAGTAGTCAAAATGTTTGTGATGACCAGATGCTTCAAAGGATTCTTTCATAGGGAACGTTTGGAGGACTTTTCTTAAGGAGTTCGTTCAGAAACTTGTATAGAAACTTTCTTAATGAGCACTCGACAAACGCATTTCGAGAACATACACAAAGTCCCAGATATGGACCAGGTGCATCATCATAGCTGAGGTATCTTGCATTTCCCTACAAGTAATTGGATCTCATATGGAGATGTTTAATGAAGTAGAATGGAAAAGATCGAATGCAACTAAACATGAACTAGTCGCTAACTGTCGTTCGGAATCAATTTTGCGCAGTGTTAACTGAAACATGGATATCTGACTCATACGGAGTCCGTTTTGGCTCCACAAGTAGTCAAAACGTTTGTCACAACCAGATGCTTCAAAGGATTCTTTGATAGTGAACTTTTGGAGAACTTTTCTTAAGGAGTTCGTTTAGAAACTTGTATAGAAACTTTCTTAAGGAGCACTCGACAAACGCATTTCGAGAACATACACAAAGTCCCAGCTCTGGACCTAGTGCATCATCATAACTGAGGTCTCTTGCATTTCCCTACAAGTAATTGGTTCTCATATAGAGATGTTTAGTGAAGTAGAATGGAAAAAATCAAATGCAACTACACAAGAACCAGTTTGTAACTGTTGTTCGGAATCAGTTTTGCGCAGTGTTAACTGAAAGATGGATATCTGACTCATACGGAGTCCGTTTTGGCTCAACAAGTGGTCAAAACGTTTATGACGACCTGATGCTTCAAAGGATTCTTTCATGGGGAACTTTTGGAGAACTTTTCTTAAGGAGTTCGTTCAGAAACTTTTATAGAAACATTCTTAATGAGCACTCGACAAACGCATTTCGAGAACATACACAAAGTCCTAGCTATGGACCTAGTGCATCATCATAACTGAGGTCTCTTGCATTTCCATACAAGTAATTGGATCTCATATGGAGATGTTTAGTGAAGTAGAATGGAAAGAATCGAGTGCAACTACACAAGAACCAGTCTGTAACTGTCGTTCGAAATCAGTTTTGCGCAGTGTTAACGGAAACATGGATATCTGACTCATACAGAGTCCGTTTGGGCTCCACAAGTGGTCAAAACGTTTGTGACGACCAGATGCTTCAAAGGATTCTTTCATAGG
>NC_057805.1:429794617-429795009 GCF_018294505.1 Triticum aestivum
AAAATCCCAGATATGGACCAGGTGCATCATCATAACTGAGGACTCTTGCATTTCCCTACAAGTAATTGGATCTCATATGGAGATGTTTAGTGAAGAAGAATGGAAAAAATCGAATGCAACTACACAAGAACCAGTCTGTAACTGTCGTTCGGAATCAGTTTTGCGCAGTGTTAACTGAAACATGGATATCTGACTCATACAGAGTCCGTTTTGGCTCCACAAGTAGTCAAAACGTTCGTGACGACCAGATGCTTCAAAGGATTCTTTCATTAGGAACTTTTTGAGAACTTTTCTTAAGGAGTTCGTTCAGAAACTTGTATAGAAACTTTCTTAATGAGCACTCGACAAACGCATTTTGAGAACATACACAAAGTCCCAGCTATGGACCTAGT
>NC_057805.1:429795044-429796927 GCF_018294505.1 Triticum aestivum
ATGTTTAGTGAAGTAGAATGGAAAGAATCGAGTGCAACTACACAAGAACCAGTCTGTAACTGTCGTTCGAAATCAGTTTTGCGCAGTGTTAACGGAAACATGGATATCTGACTCATACAGAGTCCGTTTGGGCTCCACAAGTGGTCAAAACGTTTGTGACGACCAGATGCTTCAAAGGATTCTTTCATAGGTAACTTTTGGAGACCTTTCCTTAAGGAGTTCGTTTGGAAACTTGTATAGAAACTTTCTTAATGAGCACTCGACAAACGCATTTCGAGAACATACACAAAGTCCCAGCTATGGACCTAGTGCATCATCATAACGGAGGTCTCTTGCATGTCCCTACAAGTAATTGGATCTCATATGGAGATTATTAGTGAATTAGAATGGAAAAAATCGAATGCAACTACAGAAGAACCAGTCTGTAACTGTCGTTCGGAATCAGTTTTGCGCAGTGTTAACAGAAACATGTATATCTGACTCATACGGAGTCCGTTTTGGCTCCACAAGTAGTCAAAACGTTTGTGATGACCAGATGCTTCAAAGGATTCTTTCATAGGGAACTTTTGGAGAAATTTTCTTAAGGAGTTCATTCTGAAACTTGTATAGAAACTTTCTTAATGAGCACTCGACAAACGCATTTCGAGAACATACACAAAGTCCCAGTAATTGACCTAGTGCATCATCATAACTGAGGTATCTTGCATTTCCCTACAAGTAATTGGATGTCATATGGAGATGTTTGGTGAAGTAGAATGGAAAAAATCGAATGCAACTAAACATGAACTAGTATGTATCTGTCGTTCGGAATCAATTTTGCGCAGTGTTAACTGAAACATGGATATCTGACTCATACGGAGTCCGTTTTGGCTCCACAAGTAGTCAAAACGTTTGTCACAACCAGATGCTTCAAAGTATTCTTTGATAGTGAACTTTTGGAGAACTTTTCTTAAGGAGTTCGTTTAGAAACTTGTATAGAAACTTTCTTAATGAGCACTCGACAAACGCATTTCGAGAACATACACAAAATCCCAGATATGGACCAGGTGCATCATCATAACTGAGGTCTCTTGTATTTCCCTACAAGTAATTGGATCTCATATGGAGATGTTTAGTGAAGAAGAATGGAAAAAATCGAATGCAACTACACAAGAACCAGTCTGTAACTGTCGTTCGGAATCAGTTTTGCGCAGTGTTAACTGAAACATGGATATCTTACTCATACGGAGTCCGTTTTGGCTCCACAAGTGGTCAAAACATTTGTGACGACCTGATGCTTCAAAGGATTCTTTCATAGGGAACTTTTGGAGAACTTTTCTTAAGGAGTTCATTCAGAAACTTATATAGAAACTTTCTTAATGAGCACTCGACAAACGCATTTCGAGAACATACACAAAGTCCCTTCTATGGACCTAGTGCATCATCATAACTAAGGTCTCTTGCATTTCCGTACAAGTAATTGGACCTCATATGGAGATGTTTAGTGAAGTAGAATGGAAAAAATCGAATGCAACAACATAAGAAGCAGTCTGTAACTGTCGTTCGGTATCAGTTTTGCGCAGTGTTAACTGAAACGTGGATATCTGACTCATACGGCGTCCGTTTTGGCTCCACAATTAGTCAAAATGTTTGTGACGACCAGATTCTTAAAAGGATTCTTTCATAGGAAACTTTTGGAGAACTTTACTTAAGGAGTTCGTTCGGAAACTTGTATAGAAACTTTCTTAATGAGCACTCGACAAATGCATTTCGAGAAGATACGCAAAGTCCCAACTCTGGACCTAGTGCATCATCATAACTGAGGTCTCTTGCATTTCCCTACAAGTAATTGGATCTCATATGGAGATGTTTAGTGAAGTAGAATGGAAAAAATCGAATGCAAC
>NC_057805.1:429798188-429800997 GCF_018294505.1 Triticum aestivum
GGAGTTCGTTCAGAAACTTGTATAGAAACTTTCTTAATGAGCACTCGACAAACGCATTTTGAGAAGATACACAAAGTCCCAGCTCTGGACCTAGTGCATCATGATAACTAAGGTCTCTTCCATTTCCCTAAAAGTAATTGGATCTCATATGGAGACGTTTAGTGAAGTAGAATGGAAAAAATCAAATGCAAATACACAAGAACCAGTCTGTAACTATCGTTCGGAATCAGTTTTGCGCAGTGTTAACTGAAACATGGATATCTGACTCATACGGAGTCCATTTTGGCTCAACAAGTGGTCAAAACGTTTGTGACGACCAGATGCTTCAAAGTATTCTTTCATAGGGAACTTTTGGACAACTTTTCTTAAGGAGTTCGTTCAGAAACTTGTATAGAAACTTTCTTAATGAGCACTCGACAAACGCATTTCGAGAACATACACAAAGTCCCAGCTATGGACCTAGTGCATCATCATAACTGAGGTCTCTTGCATTTGCCTACAAGTAATTGGATCTCATATGGAGATGTTTAGTGAAGTATAATGGAAAAATTGAATGCAACAACACAAGAACCACTCTGTAACTGTCGTTCGAAATCAGTTTTGCGGAGTGTTAAGTGAAACATGGATATCTGACTCATAAGGAGTCCGTTTTGGCTCCACAAGTAGTCAAAACGTTTGTGACGACTAGATGCTTCAAAGGATTCTTTTATAGGGAACTTTTGGAGAACTTTACTTCAGGAGTTCTTTTAGAAACGTGTATAGAAACTTTCTTAATCAGCACTCGACAAACGCATTTCGAGAAGATACACAAAGTCCCAGCTCTAGACCTAGTGCATCATCATAACTGAGGTCTCTTGCATTTCCCTACAAGTAATTGGATCTCATATGGAGATGTTTAGTGAAGTAGAATGGAAAAAATCGAATGCAACTACACAAGAACTAGTGTGTAACTGTCGTTCGGAATCAGTTTTGCGCAGTGTTAACTGAAACATGGATATCTGACTCATACGGAGTCCGTTTTAGCTCCACAGGTGGTCAAAACGTTTGTGACGACTAGATGCTTCAAAGGATTCTTTCATTAGGAACTTTTGGAGAACTTTTCTTAAGGAGTTCGTTCAGAAACTTGTATTGAAACTTTGTTAATGAGCACTCGACAAACGCATTTTGAGAACATACACAAAGTCCCAGCTATGGACCTAGTGCATCATCATAACTGAGGTCTCTTGCATTTCCGTACAAGTAATTGGATCTCATATGGAGATGTTTAGTGAAGTAGAATGGAAAAAATCGAATGCAACTACACAAGAACCAGTCTGTAAGTGTCGTTCGGAATCAGTTTTGCGTAGTCTTAACTAAAACATGGATATCTCACTCATACGGAGTCCGTTTTGGCTCCACAAGTGGTCAAAACATTTGTGATGACCTGATGCTTCAAAGGATTCTTTCATATGGAACTTTTGGAGGACTTTTCTTAAGGAGTTCATTCAGAAACTTGTATAAAAACTTTCTTAATGAGCACTCGACAAACGCATTTCGAGAACATACACAAAGTCCCTGCTATGGACCTAGTGCATCATCATAACTAAGGTCTCTTGCATTTGCCTACAAGTAATTGGACCTCATATGGATATGTTTAGTGAATTAGAATGGAAAAAATCGAATGCAACAACATAAGAACCAGTCTGTAACTGTTGTTCGGAATCAGTTTTGCGAAGTGTTAACTGAAACGTGGATATCTGACTCATACGGCGTCCGTTTTGGCTCCACAATTAGTCAAAACGTTTGTGACGACCAGATTCTTCAAAGGATTCTTTCATAGGAAACTTTTGGAGAACTTTACTTAAGGAGTTCGTTCGGAAACTTGTATAGAAAATTTCTTAATGAGCACTCGACAAATGCATTTCGAGAAGATACGCAAAGTCCCAGCTCTGGACCTAGTGCATCATCATAACTGAGGTCTCTTGCATTTCCCTACAAGTAATTGGATCTCATATGGAGATGTTTAGTGAAGTAGAATGGAAAAAATCGAATGCAACTACACAAGAACCAGTCTGTAACTGTCGTTCGGAATCAGTTTTGAGCAGTGTTCACTGAAACATGGATATCTGACTCATAAGGAGTCCGTTTTCGCTCAACAAGTGGTCAAAACGTTTGTGACGACCAGATGCTTCAAAGGATTCTTTCATAGGGAACTTTTGGAGAACTTTTCTAAGAGAGTTCATTCAGAAACTTGTATAGAAACATTCTTAATGAGCACTCGACAAACGCATTTCGAGAACATACACAAAGTCCCAGCTATGGACCTAATGCATCATCATAACTGAGGTCTCTTGCATTTCCCTACAAGTAATTGGATCTCATATGGAGATGTTTAGTGAAGTAGAATGGAAAATATCGAATGCAACTACACAAGAACCAGTCTGTAACTGTCGTTCGGAATCAGTTTTGCGCAGTGTTAACTGAAACATGGATATCTGACTCATACGGAGTCCGTTTTGGCTCCACAAGTAGTCAAAACGTTTGTGACAACCAAATGCTTCAAAGGATTCTTTCATAGGGAACTTTTGGAGAACTTTATTTATGGAGTTCGTTCAGAAACTTGTATAGAAACTTTCTTAATGAGCACTCGACAAACGCATTTTGAGAAGATACACAAAGTCCCAGCTCTGGACCTAGTGCATCATGATAACTAAGGTCTCTTCCATTTCCCTAAAAGTAATTGGATCTCATATGGAGACGTTTAGTGAAGTAGAATGGAAAAAATCAAATGCAAATACACAAGAACCAGTCTGTAACTATCGTTCGGAAT
>NC_057805.1:429802763-429803146 GCF_018294505.1 Triticum aestivum
AACTTTCTTAATGAGCACTCGACAAACGCATTTCGAGAACATACACAAAGTCCCTGCTATGGACCTAGTGCATCATCATAACTAAGGTCTCTTGCATTTGCCTACAAGTAATTGGACCTCATATGGATATGTTTAGTGAATTAGAATGGAAAAAATCGAATGCAACAACATAAGAACCAGTCTGTAACTGTCGTTCGGAATCAGTTTTGCGAAGTGTTAACTGAAACGTGGATATCTGACTCATACGGCGTCCGTTTTGGCTCCACAATTAGTCAAAACGTTTGTGACGACCAGATTCTTCAAAGGATTCTTTCATAGGAAACTTTTGGAGAACTTTACTTAAGGAGTTCGTTCGGAAACTTGTATAGAAAATTTCTTAATGA
>NC_057805.1:429804763-429807704 GCF_018294505.1 Triticum aestivum
CTTGAATTTCCCTACAAGTAATTGGATCTCATATGGAGATGTTTAGTGAAGAAGAATGGAAAAAATCGAATGCAACTACACAAGAACCAGTCTGTAACTGTCGTTCGGAATCAGTTTTGCGCAGTGTTAACTGAAACATGGATATCTGACTCATACGGAGTCCGTTTTGGCTCCACAAGTAGTCAAAACATTTGTGACGACCAGATGCTTGAAAGGATTCTTTCATTAGGAACTTTTTGAGAACTTTTCTTAAGGAGTTCGTTCAGAAACTTGTATAGAAACTTTCTTAATGAGCACTCGACAAACGCATTTTGAGGACATACACAAAGTCCCAGCTATGGACCTAGTGCATCATCATAACTGAGGTCTCTTGCATTTCCCTACAAGTAATTGGATCTCATATGGAGATGTTTAGTGAAGTAGAATGGAAAAAATCGAATGCAACTACACAAGAACCAGTATGTAAGTGTCGTTCGGAATAACTTTTGCGTAGTGTTAACTAAAACATGGATATCTCACTCATACGGAGTCCGTTTTGGATCCACAAGTGGTCGAAACATTTGTGATGACCAGATGCTTCAAAGGATTCTTTCATAGGGAACTTTTGGAGAACTTTTCTTAAGGAGTTCATTCAGAAACTTGTATAGAAACTTTCTTAATGAGCACTCGACAAACGCATTTCGAGAACATACACAAAGTCCCTGCTATGGACCTAGTGCATCATCATAACTGAGGTCTCTTGCATTTGCCTACAAGTAATTGGACCTCATATGGAGATGTTTAGTGAAGTAGAATGGAATAAATCAAATGCAACAACATAAGAACCAGTCTGTAACTGTCGTTCGGAATCAGTTTTGCGCAGTGTTAACTGAAACATGGATATCTGACTCATACGGCGTCCGTTTTGGCTCCACCATTAGTCAAAACGTTTGTGACGACCAGATTCTTCAAAGGATTCTTTCATAGGGAACTTTTGCAGAACTTTTCTTAAGGAGTTCGTTCAGAAACTTGTATAGAAACATTCTTAATGAGCACTCGACAAACGCATTTCGAGAACATACACAAAGTCCCAGCTATGGACCTAATGCTTCATCATAACTGAGGTCTATTACATTTCCGTACAAGTAATTGGATCTCATATGGAGATGTCTAGTGAAGTAGAATGGAAAAAATCGAATGCAACTACACAAGAACCAGTCTGTAACTATCGTTTGGAATCATTTTTGCGCAGTGTTAACTGAAACATGGATATCTGACTCATACGGAGTCCGTTATGGCTCCACAACTAGTCAAAATGTTTGTGACAACCAGATGCTTCGAAGGATTCTTTCATAGTGAACTTTTGGAGAACTTTTCTTAAGGAGTTCGCTTAGAAAGTTGTATAGAAACTTTCTTAATGAGCACTCGACAAACGCATTTCGAGAACATACACAAAGTCCCTGCTATGGACCTAGTGCATCATCATAACTGAGGTCTCTTGCATTTGCCTACAAGTAATTGGACCTCATATGGAGATGTTTCGTGAAGTAGAATGGAAAAAACGAATGCAACAACACAAGAACTAGTCTGTAACTGTCGTTCGGAATCAGTTTTGCGCAGTGTTAACTGAAACGTGGATATCTGACTCATACGGAGTCCGTTTTGGCTCCACAAGTAGTCAAAACGTTTGTGATGACCAGATGCTTCAAAGGATTCTTTCATAGGGAACTTTTGGAGAACTTTACTTAAGGAGTTCATTCAGAAACTTGTATAGAAACTTTCTTAATCAGCACTCGACAAACGCATTTCGAGAAGATACGCAAAGTCCCAGCTCTGGACCTAGTGCATCATCATAACTGAGGTCTCTTGCATTTACCTACAAGTAATTGGATCTCATATGGAGATGGTTAGTGAAGTAGAATGGAAAAATCGAATGCAACTACACAAGAACCAGTCTGTAACTGTCGTTCGGAATCAATTTTGCGCAGTGTTAACTGAAACATGGATATCTGACTCATACGGAGTCCGTTTTCGCTCAACAAGTGGTCAAAACGTTTGTGACGACCAGATGCTTCAAAGGATTCTTTCATAGGGAACTTTTGGAGAGCTTTTCTTAAGGAGTTCGTTCAGAAACTTGTATAGAAACATTCTTAATGAGCACTCGACAAACGCATTTCGAGAACATACACAAAGTCCCAGCTATGGACCTAATGCATCATCAAAACTGAGGTCTCTTGCATTTCCCTACAAGAAATTGGATCTCATATGGAGATGTTTGGTGAAGTAGAATGGAAAAAATCGAATGCAACTACACAAGAACCAGTCTGTAACTATTGTTCGGAATCAGTTTTGCGCAGTGTTAACTGAAACATGGATATCTGACTCATACGGAGTCCGTTTTGGCTCCACAAGTAGTCAAAATGTTTGTGACAACCAGATGCTTCAAAGGATTCTTTCATAGTGAACTTTTGGAGAACTTTTCTGAAGGAGTTCGTTCAGAAACTTGTATACAAACTTTCTTAATGAGCACTCGACAAACGCATTTCGAGAACATACACAATATCCCAGATATGGACCAGGTGCATCATCATAAATCAGGTCTCTTGAATTTCCCTACAAGTAATTGGATCTTATATGGAGATGTTTAGTGAAGTAGAATGGAAAAAATCGAATGCAACTACACAAGAACCAGTCTGTAACTGTCGTTCGGAATCAGTTTTGCGCAGTGTTAACTGAAACATGGATATCTGACACATACGGAGTCCGTTTTGGCTCCACATGTAGTCAAAACGTTTGTGACGAACAGATGCTTCAAAGGATTCTTTCATAGGGAACTTTTGGAGAACTTTTCTTAAGGAGTTCGTTCAGAAACTTGTATAGAAACATTCTTAATGAGCACTCGACAAACGCATTTCGAGAACATACACAAAGTCCCAGCTATGGACCTAATGCATCATCATAA
>NC_057805.1:429808079-429808451 GCF_018294505.1 Triticum aestivum
GAAACTTGTATAGAAACTTTCTTAATGCGCACTCGACGAACGCATTTCGAGAACATACACAAAGTCCCAGCTATGGACTTAGTGCATCATCATAACTGAGGTCTCTTTCATTTCCCTACAAGTAATTGGATCTCATATGGAGATGGCTAGTGAAGTAGAATGGAAAAAATCGAATGCAACTACACAAGAACTAGTCTGTAACTATCGTTCGGAATCAGTTTTGCGCGGTGTTAACTGAAACATGGATATCTGACTCATACGTAGTCCGTTTTGGCTCCACAAGTAGTCAAAACGTTTGTGACGACTAGATGCTTCAAAGGATTCTTTCACAGGGAACTTTTGGAGAACTTTTCTTAAGGAGCTCGTTCAGAA
>NC_057805.1:429808461-429818957 GCF_018294505.1 Triticum aestivum
TTTGGCTCCACAAGTAGTCAAAACATTTGTGACAACCAGATGCTTCAAAGTATTCTTTCATAGTGAACTTTTGGAGAACTTTTCTTAAGGAGTTCATTCAGAAACTTGTATAGAAACTTTCTTAATGAGCACTCGACAAACGCATTTCGAGAACATACACAAAGTCCCAGCTATGGACCTAGTGCATCATCATAAATGAGGTCTCTTGCATTTACCTACAAGTAATTGGATCTCATATGGAGATGTTTAGTGAAGTAGAATGGAAAAACTCAAATGCAACTACACAAGAACCAGTCTGTAACTATCGTTCGGAATCAGTTTTGCACAGTGTTAACTGAAACATGGATATCTGACTCATACGGAGTCCATTCTGGCTCCACAAGTAGTCAAAACGTTTGTGACAACCAGATGCTTCTAAGGATTCTTTCATAGTGAACTTTGGAGAACTTTTCTTAAGGAGTTCGTTCAGAAACTTGTATAGAAACTTTCTAAATGAGCACTCGACAAACGCATTTCGAGAACATACACAAAGTCCCTGCTATGGACCTAGTGCATCATCATAACTGAGGTCTCTTGCATTTTCCTACAAGTAATTGGACCTCATATGGAGATGTTTAGTCAAGTAGAATGGAAAAAATCGAATGCAACAACACAAGAACCACTCTGTAACTGTCGTTCGGAATCAGTTTTGCGCAGTGTTAACTGAAACGTGGATATCTCACTCATACGGAGTCCGTATTGGCTCCACAAGTACTCAAAACGTTTGTGACGACCAGATGCTTCAAAGGATTCTTTCATAGGGAACTTTCGGAGAACTTTACTTAAGGAGTTTGTTCAGAAACTTGTATAGAAACTTTCTTAATGAGCACTCGACAAACGCATTTCGAGAAGATACGCAAAGTCCCAGCTCTGGACCTAATGCATCATCATAAATGAGGTCTCTAGCATTTCCCTACAAGTAGTTGGACCTCATATGGAGATGTTTAGTGAAGTAGAATGGAAAAAATCGAATGCAACTACACAAGAACCATTCTGTAACTGTCGTTCGGAATCAGTTTTGCGCAGTGTTAACTGAAACATGGATATCTGATTCATACGGAGTCCGTTTTCGCTCAACAAGTGGTCAAAACGTTTGTGATGACCAAATGCTTCAAAGGATTCTTTCATAGGGAACTTTTGGAGAACTTTTCTTAAGGAGTTCGTTCAGAAACTTGTATAGAAACATTCTTAATGAGCACTCGACAAACGCATTTCGAGAACATACACAAAGTCCCAGCTATGGACCTAATGCATCATAATAACTGAGGTCTCTTGCATTTCCCTACAAGTAATTGGATCTCATATGGAGATGTTTGGTGAAGTAGAATGGAAAAAATCGAATGCAACTACGCAAGAACCAGTCTGTAACTGTCGTTCGGAATCAGTTTTGCGCAGTGTTAACTGAAACATGGATATCTGACTCATACGGAGTCCGTTTTGGCTCCACAAGTAGTCAAAACTTTAGTGACAACTAGATGCTTCAAAGGATTCTTTCATAATGAACTTTTGGAGAACTTTTCTTAAGGAGTTCGTTCAGAAACTTGTATACAAACTTTCTTAATGAGCACTCGACAAACGCATTTCGAGAACATACAGAAAATCCCAGATATGGACCAGGTGCATCATCATAAATGAGGTCTCTTGCATTTACCTACAAGTAATTGGATCTCATATGGAGATGTTTAGTGCAGTAGAATGGAAAAAATCGAATGCAAGTACACAAGAACCAGTCTGTAACTGTCGTTCGGAATCAGTTTTACGAAGTGTTAACTGAAACATGGATATCTGATTCATACGGAGTCCGTTTTGGCTCCACAAGTAGTCAAAACGATTGTGACGACCAGATGCTTCAAAGGATTCTTTCATAGGGAACTTTTGGAGAACTTTAATTATGGAGTTTGTTCAGAAACTTGTATAGAAACTTTCTTAATGAGCACTCGACAAACGCATTTCGAAAAGATACACAAAGTCCTAGCTCTGGACCTAGTGCATCATCATAGCTGAGGTCTCTTGCATTTCCCTACAAGTAATTGGATCTCATATGGAGACTTTTAGTGAAGTAGAATGGAAAAAATCGAATGCAACTACACAAGAACCAGTCTGTAACTGTCGTTCGGAATCAGTTTTGCGCAGTGTTAATTGAAACATGGATATCTGACACATACGGAGTCCGTTTTGGCTCCACAAGTAGTCAAAACGTTTGTGATGACTAGATGCTTCAAAGGATTCTTTCATAGGGAACTTTTGGAGTACTTTTCTTAAGGAGTTCGTTCAGAAACTTGTATAGAAACATTCTTAATGACACTCGACAAACGCATTTCGAGAACATACACAAAGTCCCAGCTATGGACCTAATGCATCATCATAACTGAGGTCTCTTACATTTCCCTACAATTAATTGGATCTCATATGGAGATGTCTAGTGAAGTAGAACGGAAAAAATCGAATGCAACTACACAAGAACTAGTCTGTAACTATCATTCGGAATCAGTTTTGCGCAGTGTTAACTGAAACATGGATATCTGACTCATACGGAGTCCGTTTTGGCTCTACAAGTAGTCAAAACGTTTGTGACAACCAGATGCTTCAAAGGATTCTTTCATAGTGAACTTTTGGAGAACTTTTCTTAAGGAGTTCGTTCAGAAACTTGTATAGAAACTTTGTTAATGAGCACTTGACAAACGCATTTCGAGAACATACACAAAGTCCCAGCTATGGACCTAGTGCATTATCATAACTGAGGTCTCTTGCATCTCCCTACAAGTAATTGGATCTCATATGGAGATGTTTAGTGAAGTAGAATGGAAAAAATCGAATGCAACTACACAAGAACTAGTCTGTAACTATCGTTCGGAATCAGTTTTGCGCAGTGTTAACTGAAACGTGGATATCTGACTCATACGTTGTCCGTTTTGGCTCCACAAGTAGTCAAAACGTTTGTGACAACCAGATGCTTCAAATGATTCTTTCATAGTGAACTTTTGGAGAACTTTTCTTAAGGAGTTCGTTCAGAAAGTTGTATAGAAACTTTCTTAATGAGCACTCGACAAACGCATTTCAAGAACATACACAAAGTCCCTGCTATGGACCTAGTGCATCATCATAACTGAGGTCTATTGCATTTCCCTTCAAGTAATTGGACGTCATATGGAGATGTTTAGTGAAGTAGAATGGAAAAAATCGAATGCAACAACACAAGAACCACTCTGTAAATGTCGTTCGGAATCAGTTTTGCGCAGTGTTAACTTAAACGTGGATATCTCACTCATACGGAGTCCGTTTTGGCTCCACAAGTAGTCAAAACGTTTGTGATGACCAGATGGTTCAAAGGATTCTTTCATAGGGAACTTCTGGAGAACATTACTTAAGGAGTTCGTTCAGAAACTTGTATAGAAACATTCTTAATGAGCACTCGACAAACGCATTTCGAGAACATACACAAAGTCCCAGCTATGGAGCTAGTGCATCATCATAACTGAGGTCTCTTGCATTTCCCTACAAGTAATTGGGTCTCATATGGAGATGTTTAGTGAAGTAGAATGGAAAAAATCGAATGCAACTACACAAGAACCAGTCTGTAACTGTCGTTCAGAATCAGTTTTGCGCAGTGTTAACTTAAACATGGATATCTGACTCATACGGAGTCCGTTTTGGCTCCACAAGTAGTCAAAACGTTTGTGATGACCAGATGGTTCAAAGGATTCTTTCATAGGGAACTTCTGGAGAACATTACTTAAGGAGTTCCTTCAGAAACTTGTATAGAAACATTCTTAATGAGCACTCGACAAACGCATTTCGAGAACATACACAAAGTCCCAGCTATGGACCTAATGCATCATCATAACTGAGGTCTCTTAAATTTCCCTACAAGTAATTGGATCTCATATGGAGATGTCTAGTGAAGTAGAATGGAAAAAATCGAATGCAACTACACAAGAACTAGTCTGTAACTATCATTCGGAATCAGTTTTGCGCAGTGTTAACTAAAACATGGATATCTGACTCATACGGAGTCCGTTTTGGCTCCACAAGTAGTCAAAACGTTTGTGACAACCAGATGCATCAAACGATTCTTTCATAGTGAACTTTTTGAGAAATTTTCTTAAGGAGTTCGTTCAGAAACTTGTATAGAAACTTTCTTAATGAGCACTCGACAAACGCATTTCGAGAACATACACAAAGTCCCTGCTATGGACCTAGTGCATCATCATAACTGAGGTCTCTTGCATTTACCTACAAGTAATTGGATCTCATATGGAGACTTTTAGTGAAGTAGAATGGAAAAAATTTAATGCAACTACACAACAACCAGTCTGTAACTGTCGTTCGGAATCAGTTTTGCCCAGTGTTAACTGAAACATGGATATCCGACTCATGCGGAGTCCGTTTTGGCTCCACAAGTAGTCAAAACTTTTGTGACAACCAAATGCTTCAAAGGATTCTTTCATAGGGAACTTTTGGAGAACTTTCTTACGGAGTTTGTTCAGAAACTTTTATAGAAATTTCTTAATGAGCACTCGACAAACGCATTTCGAGAAGATACACAAAGTCCCAGCTCTGGACCTAGTGCATCATCATAACTGAGGTCTCTTGCATTTACCTACAAGTAATTGGATCTCAGATGGAGACGTTTAGTGAAGTAGAATGGAAAAAATTTAATGCAACTACACAACAACCAGTCTGTAACTGTCGTTCGGAATCAGTTTTGCCCAGTGTTAACTGAAACATGGATATCTGACTCATGCGGAGTCCGTTTTGGCTCCACAAGTAGTCAAAACTTTTGTGACAACCAAATGCTTCAAAGGATTCTTTCATAGGGAACTTTTGGAGAACTTTCTTACGGAGTTTGTTCAGAAACTTTTATAGAAATTTCTTAATGAGCACTCGACAAACGCATTTCGAGAAGATACACAAAGTCCCAGCTCTGGACCTAGTGCATCATCATAACTGAGGTCTCTTGCGTTTCCCTACAAGTAATTGGATCTAATGTGGAGACGTTTAGTGAAGTAGAATGGAAAAAATCGAATGCAACTACACAAGAACAAGTCTGTAACTGTCGTTCGGAATCAGTTTTGCCCAGTGTTAACTGAAACATGGATATCTGACTCATACGGAGTCCGTTTTGGCTCAACAAGTGGTCAAAACGTTTGTGACCACCAGATGCTTAAAAGGATTCTTTCATAGGGAACTTTTGGAGAACTTTTCTTAAGGAGTTCGTTCAGAAACTTGTATAGAAACATTCTTAATGAGCACTCGACAAACGCATTTCGAGAACATACACAAAGTCCCAGCTATGGAGCTAGTGCATCATCATAACTGAGGTCTCTTGCATTTCCCTACAAGTAATTGGGTCTCATATGGAGATGTTTAGTGAAGTAGAATGGAAAAAATCGAATGCAACTACACAAGAACCAGTCTGTAACTGTCGTTCAGAATCAGTTTTGCCCAGTGTTAACTAAAACATGGATATCTGACTCATACGGAGTCCGTTTTGGCTCCACAAGTGGTCAAAACATTTGTGACGACCAGATGCTTCAAAGGATTCTTTCATAGGAAACTTTTGGAGAACTTTTCTTAAGGAGTTCGTTCAGAAACTTGTATAGAAACTTTCTTAATAAGCACTCGACAAACGCATTTCGAGAACATACACAAAGTCCCTGCTATGGACCTAGTGCATCATCATAACTGAGGTCTCTTGCATTTCCCTACAAGTAATTGGATCTCATATGGAGATGTTTAGTGAAGTAGAATGGAAAAAATCGAATGCAACTACACAAGAACCAGTCTGTAACTGTCGTTCGAAATCAGTTTTGCGCAGTGTTAACTGAAACATGGATATCTGACTCATACGGAGTCCGTTTTGGCTCAACAAGTGGTCAAAACGTTTGTGACGACCAGATGCTTCTCAGGATTCTTTCATAGGGAACTTTTGGAGAACTTTTCTTAAGGAGTTCCTTCAGAAACTTGTATAGAAACATTCTTAATGAGCACTCGACAAACGCATTTCGAGAACATACACAAAGTCCCAGCTATGGACCTAATGCATTATCACAACTGAGGTCTCTTACATTTCCCTACAAGTAATTGGATCTCATATGGAGATGTCTAGTGAAGTAGAATGGAAAAAATCGAATGCAACTACACAAGAACTAGTCTGTAACTATCATTCGGAATCAGTTTTCCGCAGTGTTAACTAAAACATGGATATCTGACTCATACGGAGTCCGTTTTGGCTCCACAAGTAGTCAAAACGTTTGTGACAACCAGATGCGTCAAACGATTCTTTCATAGTGAACTTTTGGAGAAATTTTCTTAAGGAGTTCGTTCAGAAACTTGTATAGAAACTTTCTTAATGAGCACTCGACAAACGCATTTCGAGAACATACACAAAGTCCCTGCTATGGACCTAGTGCATCATCATAACTGAGGTCTCTTGCATTTACCTACAAGTAATTGGATCTCATATGGAGACTTTTAGTGAAGTAGAATGGAAAAAATTTAATGCAACTACACAACAACCAGTCTGTAACTGTCGTTCGGAATCAGTTTTGCCCAGTGTTAACTGAAACATGGATATCTGACTCATGCGGAGTCCGTTTTGGCTCCACAAGTAGTCAAAACTTTTGTGACAACCAAATGCTTCAAAGGATTCTTTCATAGGGAACTTTCGGAAAACTTTCTTACGGAGTTTGTTCAGAAACTTTTATAGAAATTTCTTAATGAGCACTCGACAAACGCATTTCGAGAAGATACACAAAGTCCCAGCTCTGGACCTAGTGCATCATCATAACTGAGGTCTCTTGCGTTTCCCTACAAGTAATTGGATCTAATGTGGAGACGTTTAGTGAAGTAGAATGGAAAAAATCGAATGCAACTACACAAGAACCAGTCTGTAACTGTCGTTCGGAATCAGTTTTGCCCAGTGTTAACTGAAACATGGATATCTGACTCATACGGAGTCCGTTTTGGCTCAACAAGTGGTCAAAACGTTTGTGACCACCAGATGCTTAAAAGGATTGTTTCATAGGGAACTTTTGGAGAACTTTTCTTAAGGAGTTCGTTCAGAAACTTGTATAGAAACATTCTTAATGAGCACTCGACAAACGCATTTCGAGAACATACACAAAGTCCCAGCTATGGAGCTAGTGCATCATCATAACTGAGGTCTCTTGCATTTCCCTACAAGTAATTGGGTCTCATATGGAGATGTTTAGTGAAGTAGAATGGAAAAAATCGAATGCAACTACACAAGAACCAGTCTGTAACTATCGTTCAGAATCAGTTTTGCGCAGTGTTAACTAAAACATGGATATCTGACTCATACGGAGTCCGTTTTGGCTCCACAAGTGGTCAAAACATTTGTGACGACCAGATGCTTCAAAGGATTATTTCATAGGGAACTTTTGGAGAACTTTTCTTAAGGAGTTCGTTCAGAAACTTGTATAGAAACTTTCTTAATGAGCACTCGACAAACGCATTTCGAGAACATACACAAAGTCCCAGCTATGGACCTAGTGCATCATCATAACTGAGGTCTCTTGCATTTCCCTACAAGTAATTGGATCTCATATGGAGATGTTTAGTGAAGTAGAATGGAAAAAATCGAATGCAACTACACAAGAACCAGTCTGTAACTGTCGTTCGAAATTAGTTTTGCGCAGTGTTAACTGAAACATGGATATCTGACTCATACGGAGTCCGTTTTGGCTCAACAAGTGGTCAAAACGTTTGTGACGACCAGATGCTTCACAGGATTCTTTCATAGGGAACTTTTGGAGAACTTTTCTTAAGGAGTTCCTTCAGAAACTTGTATAGAAACATTCTTAATGAGCACTCGACAAACGCATTTCGAGAACATACACAAAGTCCCAGCTATGGACCTAATGCATCATCATAACTGAGGTCTCTTACATTTCCCTACAAGTAATTGGATCTCATATGGAGATGTCTAGTGAAGTAGAATGGAAAAAATCGAATGCAACTACACAAGAACTAGTCTGTAACTATCATTCGGAATCAGTTTTGCGCAGTGTTAACTAAAACATGGATATCTGACTCATACGGAGTCTGTTTTGGCTCCACAAGTAGTCAAAACGTTTGTGACAACCAGATGCGTCAAAGGATTCTTTCATAGTGAACTTTTGGAGAAATTTTCTTAAGGAGTTCGTTCAGAAACTTGTATAGAAACTTTCTTAATGAGCACTCGACAAACGCATTTCGAGAACATACACAAAGTCCCTGCTATGGACCTAGTGCATCATCATAACTGAGGTCTCTTGCATTTGCCTACAAGTAATTGGACCTCATATGGAGATGTTTAGTGAAGTAGAATGGAAAAATTGAATGCAACAACACAAGAACCAGTCTGTAACTGTCGTTTGGAATCAGTTTTGCGCAGTGTTAACTGAAACATGGATATCGGACTCATACGGAGTCCGTTTTGGCTCCACAAGTAGTCAAACCGTTTGTGACGACCGGATGCTTCAAAGGATTCTTTCATAGCGAACTTTTGGAGAACTTTACTTAAGGAGTTCGTTCAGAAACTTGTATAGAAACTTTCTTAATGAGCACTCGACAAACGCATTTCGAGAAGATACGCAAAGTCCCAGCTCTGGACCTAATGCATCATCATAACTGAGGTCTCTTGCATTTGCCTAAAAGTAATTGGATCTCATATGGAGATGTTTAGTGAAGTTGAATGGAAAAAATCGAATGCATCTACAAAAGAATCAGTCTGTAACTGTCGTTCAGAATCAGTTTTGCGTAGTGTTAACTGAAACATGGATATCTGACTCATACGGAGTCCGTTTTGGCTCCACAAGTAGTCAAAACATTTGTGACAACCAGATGCTTCAAAGGATTCTTTCATAGGGAACTTTTGGAGAACTTTTCTTAAGGAGTTCGTTCAGAAACTTGTATAGAAATTTTCTTAATGAGCACTCGACAAACGCATTTCGAGAACATACACAAAGTCCCAGCTATGGACCTAGTTTATCATCATAACTGAGGTCTCTTGCATTTGCCTACAAGTAATTGGATCTCATATGGAGATGTTTAGTGAAGTAGAATGGAAAAAATCGAATGCAACTACACAAGAACCAGTCTGTAACTGTCGTTTGGAATCAGTTTTGCGCAGTGTTAACTGAAACGTGGATATCGGACTCATACCGAGTCCGTTTTGGCTCCACAAGTAGTCAAACCGTTTGCGACGACCGGATGCTTCAAAGGATTCTTTCATAGGGAACTTTTGGAGAACTTTACTTAAGGAGTTCGTTCAGAAACTTGTATAGAAACTTTATTAATGAGCACTCGACAAACGCATTTCGAGAAGATACGCAAAGTCCCAGCTCTGGACCTAATGCATCATCATAACTGAGGTCTCTTGCATTTGCCTACAAGTAATTGGATCTCATATGTAGATGTTTAGTGAAGTATAATGGAAAAATTGAATGCAACAACACAAGAACCAGTCTGTAACTGTCGTTCGAAATCAGTTTTGCGCAGTGTTAACTGAAACATGGATATCTGACTCATACGGAGTCCGTTTTGGCTCAACAAGTGGTCAAAACGTTTGTGACGACCAGATGCTTCAAAGGATTCTTTCATAGGGAACTTTTGGATAACTTTTCTTAAGGAGTTCCTTCAGAAACTTTTATAGAAACATTCTTAATGAGCACTCGACAAACGCATTTCGAGAACATACACAAAGTCCCAGCTATGGACCTAATGCATCATCATAACTGAGGTCTCTTACATTTCCCTACAAGTAATTGGATCTCATATGGAGATGTCTAGTGAAGTAGAATGGAAAAGATCGAATGCAACTACACAAGAACTAGTCTGTAACTATCATTCGGAATCAGTTTTTTGCGCAGTGTTAACTAAAACATGGATATCTGACTCATACGGAGACCGTTTTGGCTCCACAAGTAGTCAAAACGTTTGTGACAACCAGATGCTTCAAAGTATTGTTTCATAGGGAACTTTTGGAGAACTTTTCTTAAGGAGTTGGTTCAGAAACTTGTATAGAAACTTTCTTCATGAGCACTCGACAAACGCATTGCGAGAACATACACAAAGTCCCTGCTATGGACCTAGTGCATCATCATAACTGAGGTCTCTTGCATTTGCCTACAAGTAATTGGACCTCATATGGAGATGTTTAGTGAAGTAGAATGGAAAAATTGAATGCAACAACACAAGAACCAGTCTGTAACTGTCGTTTGGAATCAGTTTTGCGCAGTGTTAACTGAAACATGGATATCGGACTCATACGGAGTCCGTTTTGGCTCCACAAGTAGTCAAACCGTTTGTGACGACCGGATGCTTCAAAGGATTCTTTCATAGCGAACTTTTGGAGAACTTTACTTAAGGAGTTCGTTCAGAAACTTGTATAGAAACTTTCTTAATGAGCACTCGACAAACGCATTTCGAGAAGATACGCAAAGTCCCAGCTC
>NC_057805.1:429818967-429819350 GCF_018294505.1 Triticum aestivum
TTTCTTAAGGAGTTCGTTCAGAAACTTGTATAGAAATTTTCTTAATGAGCACTCGACAAACGCATTTCGAGAACATACACAAAGTCCCAGCTATGGACCTAGTTTATCATCATAACTGAGGTCTCTTGCATTTGCCTACAAGTAATTGGATCTCATATGGAGATGTTTAGTGAAGTAGAATGGAAAAAATCGAATGCAACTACACAAGAACCAGTCTGTAACTGTCGTTTGGAATCAGTTTTGCGCAGTGTTAACTGAAACGTGGATATCGGACTCATACCGAGTCCGTTTTGGCTCCACAAGTAGTCAAACCGTTTGCGACGACCGGATGCTTCAAAGGATTCTTTCATAGGGAACTTTTGGAGAACTTTACTTAAGGAGTT
>NC_057805.1:429819360-429832795 GCF_018294505.1 Triticum aestivum
AACAAGTGGTCAAAACGTTTGTGACGACCAGATGCTTCAAAGGATTCTTTCATAGGGAACTTTTGGATAACTTTTCTTAAGGAGTTCCTTCAGAAACTTTTATAGAAACATTCTTAATGAGCACTCGACAAACGCATTTCGAGAACATACACAAAGTCCCAGCTATGGACCTAATGCATCATCATAACTGATGTCTCTTACATTTCCCTACAAGTAATTGGATCTCATATGGAGATGTCTAGTGAAGTAGAATGGAAAAGATCGAATGCAACTACACAAGAACTAGTCTGTAACTATCATTCGGAATCAGTTTTTTGCGCAGTGTTAACTAAAACATGGATATCTGACTCATACGGAGACCGTTTTGGCTCCACAAGTAGTCAAAACGTTTGTGACAACCAGATGCTTCAAAGTATTGTTTCATAGGGAACTTTTGGAGAACTTTTCTTAAGGAGTTGGTTCAGAAACTTGTATAGAAACTTTCTTCATGAGCACTCGACAAACGCATTGCGAGAACATACACAAATTACAGCTATGGACCTAGTGCATCATCATAACTGAGGTCTCTTGCATTTACCTACAAGTAATTGGATCTCATATGGAGATGTTTAGTGAAGTAGAATGGAAAAAATTGAATGCAACTACACAAGAACCAGTCTGTAACTGTCGTTCGGAATCAGTTTTGCGCAGTGTTAACTGAAACATGGATATCTGACTCATACGGAGTCCGTTTTGGCTCCACAAGTAGTCAAAACATTTGTGACGACAAAATGCTTCAAAGGATTCTTTCATAGGGAACTTTTGGAGAACTTTACTTACGGAGTTTGTTCAGAAACTTTTATAGAAATTTCTTAATGAGCACTCGACAAACGCATTTCGAGAAGATACACAAAGTCCCAGCTCTGGACCTAGTGCATCATCATAACTGAGGTCTCTTGCGTTTCCCTACAAGTAATTGGATCTAATGTGGAGACGTTTAGTGAAGTAGAATGGAAAAAATCGAATGCAACTACACAAGAACCAGTCTGTAACTATCGTTCGGAATCAGTTTTGCCCAGTGTTAACTGAAACATGGATATCTGACTCATACGGAGTCCGTTTTGGCACAACAAGTGGTCAAAACGTTTGTGACCACCAGATGCTTAAAAGGATTCTTTCATAGGGAACTTTTGGAGAACTTTTCTTCAGGAGTTCGTTCAGAAACTTGTATAGAAACATTCTTAATGAGCACTCGACAAACGCATTTCGAGAACATACACAAAGTCCCAGCTATGGAGCTAGTGCATCATCATAACTGAGGTCTCTTGCATTCCCCTACAAGTAATTGGATCTCATATGGAGATGTTTAGTGAAGTAGAATGGAAAAAATCGAATGCAACTACACAAGAACCATACTGTAACTGTCGTTCGGAATCAGTTTTGCGCAGTGTTAACTAAAACATGGATATCTGACTCATACGGAGTCCGTTTTGGCTCCACAAGTGGTCAAAACATTTGTAACGACCAGATGCTTCAAAGGATTCTTTCATAGGGAACTTTTGGAGAACTTTTCTTAAGGAGTTCGTTCAGAAACTTGTATAGAAACATTCTTAATGAGCACTGGACAAACGCATTTCGAGAACATACACAAAGTCCCAGTTATGGACCTAGTGCATCATCATAACTGAGGTCTCTTACATTTCCATACAAGTAATTGGATCTCATATGGAGATGTTTAGTGAAGTATAATAGAAAAATTGAATGCAACAACACAAGAACCAGTCTGTAACTCTCGTTCAAAATCAGTTTTGCGCAGTGTTAACTGAAACATGGATATCTGACTCATACGGAGTCTGTTTTGGCTCCACAAGTAGTCAAAACGTTTGTGACGACTAGATGCTTTAGAGGATTATTTCATAGGGAACTTTTGGAGAACTTTACTTAAGGATTTCTTTAAGAAACTTGTATAGAAACTTTCTTAATTAGCACTCGACAAACGCATTTCGAGAAGATACACAAAGTCCCAGCTCTACACCTAGTGCATCATCATAACTGAGGTCTCTTGCATTTCCCTACAAGTAATTGGATCTCATATGGAGATGTTTAGTGAAGTAGAATGGAAAAAATCGAATGCAACTACACAAGAACTAGTATGTAACTGTCATTCGGAATTAGTTTTGCGCAGTGTCAACTGAAACATGGATATCTGACTCATACGGAGTCCGTTTTGGCTCAACAAGTGGTCAAAACGTTTGTGACAACCAGATGCTTCAAAGGATTGTTTCATAGGGAACTTTTGGAGAACTTTTTTTAAGGAGTTGGTTCACAAACTTGTATAGAAACTTTCTTAATGAGCACTCGACAAACGCATTTCGAGAACATACACAAAGTACCAGCTATGGACCTAGTGCATCATCATAACTGAGGTCTCTTGCATTTACCTACAAGTAATTGGATCTCATATGGAGATGTTTAGTGAAGTAGAATGGAAAAAATTTAATGCAACTACACAACAACCAGTCTGTAACTGTCGTTCGGAATCAGTTTTGCGCAGTGTTAACTGAAACATGGATATCTAACTCATGCGGAGTCCATTTTGGCTCCACAAGTAGGCAAAACTTTTGTGACGACCAAATGCTTCAAAGGATTCTTTCATAGGGAACTTTTGGAGAACTTTCTTACGGAGTTTGTTCTGAAACTTTTATAGAAATTTCTTAATGAGCACTCGACAAACGCATTTCGAGAAGATACACAAAGTCCCAGCTCTGGACCTAGTGCATCATCATAACTGAGGTCTCTTGCATTTCCCTACAAGTAATTGGATCTAATGTGGAGACGTTTAGTGAAGTAGAATGGAAAAAATCGAATGCAACTACACAAGAACCAGTCTGTAACTGTCGTTCGGAATCAGTTTTGCCCAGTGTTAACTGAAACATGGATATCTGACTCATACGGAGTCCGTTTTGGCTCAACAAGTGGTCAAAACGTTTGTGACCACCAGATGCTTAAAAGGATTCTTTCATAGGGAACTTTTGGAGAACTTTTCTTAAGGAGTTCGTTCAGAAACTTGTATAGAAACATTCTTAATGAGCACTCGACAAACGCGTTTCGAGAACATACACAAAGTCCCAGCTATGGAGCTAGTGCATCATCATAACTGAGGTCTCTTGCATTTCCCTACAAGTAATTGGGTCTCATATGGAGATGTTTAGTGATGTAGAATGGAAAAAATCGAATGCAACTACACAAGAACCAGTCTGTAACTGTCGTTCAGAATCAGTTTTGCGCAGTGTTAACTGAAACAGGGATATCTGACTCATACGGAGTCCGTTTTGGCTCCACAAGTGGTCAAAACATTTGTGACGACCAGATGCTTCAAAGGATTCTTTCATAGGGAACTTTTGGAGAACTTTTCTTAAGGAGTTCGTTCAGAAACTTGTATAGAAACTTTCTTAATGAGCACTCGACAAACGCATTTCGAGAACATACACAAAGTCCCAGCTATGGACCTCGTGCATCATCATAACTGAGGTCTCTTGCTTTTTCCTACAAGTAATTGGATCTCATATGGAGATGTTTAGTGAAGTATAATAGAAAAATTGAATGCAACAACACAAGAACCAGTCTGTAACTGTCGTTCGAAATCAGTTTTGCGCAGTGTTAACTGAAACATGGATATCTGACTCATACGGAGTCTGTTTTGGCTCCACAAGTAGTCAAAACGTTTGTGACGACTAGATGCTTCAAAGGATTCTTTCATAGGAAACTTTTGGAGAACTTTACTTAAGGATTTCTTTAAGAAACTTGTATAGAAACTTTCTTAATTAGCACTCGACAAACGCATTTCGAGAAGATACACAAAGTCCCAGCTCTACACCTAGTGCATCATCATAACTGGGGTCTCTTGCATTTCCCTACAAGTAATTGGATCTCATATGGAGATGTTTAGTGAAGTAGAATGGAAAAAATCGAATGCAACTACACAAGAACTAGTATGTAACTGTCATTCGGAATTAGTTTTGCGCAGTGTTAACTGAAACATTGATATCTGACTCATACGGAGTCCGTTTTGGCTCAACAAGTGGTAAAAACGTTTGCGACGACCAGATGCTTCACAGGATTCTTTCATAGGGAACTTTTGGAGAACTGTTCTTAAGGAGTTCCTTCAGAAACTTGTATAGAAACATTCTTAATGAGCACTCGACAAACGCATTTCAAGAACATACACAAAGTCCCAGCTATGGACCTAATGCATCATCATAACTGAGGTCTCTTACATTTCCCTACAAGTAATTGGATCTCATATGGAGATGTCTAGTGAAGTAGAATGGAAAAAATCGAATGCAACTACACAAGAACTAGTCTGTAACTATCATTCGGAATCAGTTTTGCGCAGTGTTAACTAAAACATGGATATCTGACTCATACGGAGACCGTTTTGGCTCCACATGTAGTCAAAACGTTTGTGACAACCAGATGCGTCAAAAGATTCTTTCATAGTGAAGTTTTGGAGAAATTTTCTTAAGGAGTTCGTTCAGAAACTTGTATAGAAACTTTCTTAATGAGCACTCGACAAACGCATTTCGAGAACATACACAAAGTCCCTGCTATGGACCTAGCGCATCATCATAACTGAGGTCTCTTGCATTGGCCTACAAGTAATTGGACCTCATATGGAGATGTTTAGTGAAGTAGAATGGAAAAATTGAATGCAACAACACAAGAACCAGTCTGTAACTGTCGTTTGGAATCAGTTTTGCGCAGTGTTAACTGAAACGTGGATATCGGACTCATACGGAATCCGTTTTGGCTCCCGAAGTAGTCAAACCGTTTGTGACGACCGGATGCTTCAAAGGATTCTTTCATAGGGAACTTTTGGAGAACTTTACTTAAGGAGTTCGTTCAGAAACTTGTATAGAAACTTTCTTAATGAGCACTCGACAAACGCATTTCGAGAAGATACGCAAAGTCCCAGCTCTGGACCTAATGCATGATCATAACTGAGGTCTCTTGCATTTGCCTAAAAGTAATTGGATCTCATATGGAGATGTTTAGTGAAGTTGAATGGAAAAAATCGAATGCAACTACAAAATAATCAGTCTGTAACTGTCGTTCGGAATCAGTTTTGCGTAGTGTTAACTGAAACATGGATATCTGACTCATACGGAGTCCGTTTTGGCTCGACAAGTAGTCAAAACATTTGTGACAACCATATGCTTCAAAGGATTCTTTCATAGGGAACTTTTGGAGAACTTTTCTTAAGGAGTTCGTTCAGAAACTTGTATAGAAATTTTCTTAATGAGCACTCGACAAACGCATTTCGAGAACATACACAAAGTCCCAGCTATGGACTTAGTTTATCATCATAACTGAGGTCTCTTGCATTTGCCTACAAGTAATTGGATCTCATATGGAGATGTTTAGTGAAGTAGAATGGAAAAAATCGAATGCAACTACACAAGAACCAGTCTGTAACTGTCGTTTGGAATCAGTTTTGCGCAGTGTTAACTGAAACGTGGATATCGGACTCATACCGAGTCCGTTTTGGCTCCACAAGTAGTCAAACCGTTTGCGACGACCGGATGCTTCAAAGGATTCTTTCATAGGGAACTTTTGGAGAAGTTTACTTACGGAGTTCGTTCAGAAACTTGTACAGAAACTTTCTTAATGAGCACTCGACAAACGCATTTCGAGTAGATACGCAAAGTCCCAGCTCTGGACCTAATGCATCAACATAACTGAGGTCTCTTTCATTTGCCTACAAGTATTGGATCTCATATGTAGATGTTTCGTGAAGTATAATGGAAAAATTGAATGCAACAACACAAGAACCAGTCTGTAACTGTCGTTCGAAATCAGTTTTGCGCAGTGTTAACTGAAACATGGATATCTGACTCATACGGAGTCCGTTTTGGCTCCACAACTAGTCAAAACGTTTGTGACAACCAGATGCTTCAAAGGATTCTTTCATAGGGAACTTTTGGAAAAAAATTCTTACGAAGTTCCTTCAGAAACTTGTATAGAAACATTCTTAATGAGCACTCGACAAACGCATTTCGAGAACATACACAAAGTCCCAGCTATGGACCTAATGCATCATCATAACTGAGGTCTCTTACATTTCCCTACAAGTAATTGGATCTCATATGGAGATGTTTAGTGAAGTAGAATGGAAAAGATCGAATGCAACTACACAATAACTAGTCTGTAACTATCATTCAGAATCAGTTTTGCGCAGTGTTAACTAAAACATGGATATCTGACTCATACGGAGACCGTTTTGGCTCCACAAGTAGTCAAAACGTTTGTGACAACCAGATGCTTCAAAGTATTGTTTCATAGGGAACTTTTGGAGAACTTTTCTTAAGGAGTTGGTTCAGAAACTTGTATAGAAACTTTCTTCATGAGCACTCGACAAACGCATTTCGAGAACATACACAAAGTACAGCTATGGACCTAGTGCATCATCATAACTGAGGTCTCTTGCATTTACCTACAAGTAATTGGATCTCATATGGAGATGTTTAGTGAAGTAGAATGGAAAAAAATTGAATGCAACTACATAAGAACCAGTCTGTAACTGTCGTTCGGAATCAGTTTTGCGTAGTGTTAACTGAAACATGGATATCTGAATCATACGGAGTCCGTTTTGGCTCCACAAGTAGTCAAAACATTTGTGACGACCAAATGCTTCAAAGGATTCTTTCATAGGGAACTTTTGGAGAACTTTACTTACGGAGTTTGTTCAGAAACTTTTATAGAAATTTCTTAATGAGCACTCGACAAACGCATTTCGAGAAGATACACAAAGTCCCAGCTCTGGACCTAGTGCATCATCATAACTGAGGTCTCCTACATTTCCCTACAAGTAATTGGATCTAATGTGGAGACGTTTAGTGAAGTAGAATGGAAAAAATCGAATGCAACTACACAAGAACCAGTCTGTAACTGTCGTTCGGGATCAGTTTTGCCCAGTGTTAACTGAAACATGGATATCTGACTCATACGGAGTCCGTTTTGGCTCAACAAGTGGTCAGAACGTTTGTGACCACCAGATGCTTAAAAGGATTCTTTCATAGGGAACTTTTGGAGAACTTTTCGTAAGGAGTTCGTTCAGAAACTTGTATAGAAACATTCTTAATGAGCACTCGACAAACGCATTTCGAGAACATACACAAAGTCCCAGCTATGGAGCTAGTGCATCATCATAACTGAGGTCTCTTGCATTTCCCTACAAGTAATTGGATCTCATATGGAGATGTTTAGTGAAGTAGAATGGAAAAAATCGAATGCAACTACACAAGAACAAGTCTGTAACTGTCGTTCGGAATCAGTTTTGCGCAGTGTTAACTAAAACATGGATATCTGACTCATACGGAGTCCGTTTTGGCTCCACAAGTGGTCAAAACATTTGTAACGACCAGATGCTTCAAAGGATTCTTTCATAGGGAACTTTTGGAGAACTTTTCTTAAGGAGTTCGTTCAGAAACTTGTATAGAAACATTCTTAATGAGCACTCGACAAACGCATTTCAAGAACATACACAAAGTCCCAGTGATGGACCTAGTGCATCATCATAACTGAGGTCTCTTACATTTCCCTACAAGTAATTGGATCTCATATGGAGATGTTTAGTGAAGTATAATAGAAAAATTGAATGCAACAACACAAGAACCAGTCTGTAACTGTCGTTCGAAATCAGTTTTGCGCAGTGTTAACTGAAACATGGATATCTGACTCATACGGAGTCTGTTTTGGCTCCACAAGTAGTCAAAACGTTTGTGACGACTAGATGCTTCAGAGGATTCTTTCATAGGGAACTTTTGGAGAACTTTACTTAAGGATTTCTTTAAGAAACTTGTATAGAAACTTTCTTAATTAGCACTCGACAAACGCATTTCGAGAAGATACACAAAGTCCCGTCTCTACACCTAGTGCATCATCATAACTGAGGTCTCTTGCATTTCCCTACAAGTAATTGGATCTCATATGGAGATGTTTAGTGAAGTAGAATGGAAAAAATCGAATGCAACTACACAAGAACTAGTATGTAACTGTCATTCGGAATTAGTTTTGCGCAGTGTCAACTGAAACATGGATATCTGACTCATACGGAGTCCGTTTTGGCTCAACAAGTGGTCAAAACGTTTGTGAAGACCAGATGCTTCAAAGGATTCTTTCATAGGGAACTTTTGGAGAACTTTTCTGAAGGAGTTCCTTCAGAAACTTGTATAGAAACTTTCTTAATGAGCACTCGACAAACGCATTTCGAGAACATACACAAAGTCCCAGCTATGGACCTAATGCATCATCATAACTGAGGTCTCTTACATTTCCCTACAAGTAATTGGATCTCATATGGAGATGTTTAGTGAAGTATAATAGAAAAATATAATGCAACAACAAAAGAACCAGTCTGTAATTGTCGTTCGAAATCAGTTTTGCGCAGTGTTAACTGAAACATGGATATCTGACTCATACGGAGTCTGTTTTGGCTCCACAAGTAGTCAAAACGTTTGTGACGACTAGATGCTTCAGAGGATTCTTTCATAGGGAACTTTTGGAGAACTTTACTTAAGGATTTCTTTAAGAAACTTGTATAGAAACTTTCTTAATTAGCACTCGACAAACGCATTTCGAGAAGATACACAAATTCCCAGCTCTACACCTAGTGCATCATCATAACTGAGGTCTCTTGCATTTCCCTACAAGTAATTGGATCTCATATGGAGATGTTTAGTGAAGTAGAATGGAAAAAATCGAATGCAACTACACAAGAACTAGTATGTAACTGTCATTCGGAATTAGTTTTGCGCAGTGTTAACTGAAACATGGATATCTGACTCATACGGAGTCCGTTTTGGCTCAACAATTGGTCAAAACGTTTGTGACGACCAGATGCTTCAAAGGATTCTTTCATAGGGAACTTTTGGAGAACTTTTCTTAAGGAGTTCCTTCAGAAACTTGTATAGAAACATTCTTAATGAGCACTCGACAAACGCATTTCGAGAACATACACAAAGTCCCAGCAATGGACCTAATGCATCATCATAACTGAGGTCTCTTACATTTCCCTACAAGTAATTGGATCTCATATGGAGATGTCTAGTGAAGTAGAATGGAAAAAATCGAATGCAACTACACAAGAACTAGTCTGTAACTATCATTCGGAATCAGTTTTGCGCAGTGTTAACTAAAACATGGATATCTGACTCATACGGAGTCCGTTTTGGCTCCACAAGTAGTCAAAACGTTTGTGACAACCAGATGCTTCAAAGGATTCTTTCATAGTGAACTTTTGGAGAACTTTTCTTAAGGAGTTCGTTCAGAAACTTGTATAGAAACTTTCTTAATGAGCACTCGACAAACGCATTTCGAGAACATACACAAAGTCCCTGCTATGGACCTAGTGCATCATCATAACTGAGGTCTCTTACATTTGCCTACAAGTAATTGGACCTCATATGGAGATGTTTAGTGAAGTAGAATGGAAAAATTGAATGCAACAACACAAGAACCAGTCTGTAACTGTCGTTTGGAATCAGTTTTGCGCAGTGTTAACTGAAACGTGGATATCGGACTCATACGGAGTCCGTTTTGCCTCCACAAGTAGTCAAACCGTTTGTGTCGACCGGATGCTTCAAAGGATTCTTTCATAGGGAACTTTTGGAGAACTTTACTTAAGGAGTTCGTTCAGAAACTTGTACAGAAACTTTCTTAATGAGCACTCGACAAACGCATTTCGAGAAGATACGCAAAGTCCCAGCTCTGGACCTAATGCATCATCATAACTGAGGTCTCTTGCATTTGCCTACAAGTAATTGGATCTCATATGGAGATGTTTAGTGAAGTTGAATGGAAAAAATCGAATGCAACTACAAAAGAATCAGTCTGTAACTGTCGTTCGGAATCAGTTTTGCGCAGTGTTAACTGAAACATGGATATCTGACTCATACGGAGTCCGTTTTGGCTCCACAAGTAGTCAAAATGTTTGTGACAACCATATGGTTCAAAGGATTCTTTCATAGGGAACTTTTGGAGAACTTTTCTTAAGGAGTTCGTTCAGAAACTTGTATAGAAACTTTGTTAATGAGCACTCGACAAACGCATTTCGAGAACATACACAAAGTCCCAGCTCTGTACCTAGTTTATCATCATAACTGAGGTCTCTTGCATTTGCCTACAAGTAATTGGATCTCATATGGAGATGTTTAGTGAAGTAGAATGGAAAAAATCGAATGCAACTACACAAGAACCAGTCTGTAACTGTCGTACTGAATCAGTTTTGTGCAGTGTTAACTGAAACATGGATATCTGACTCATACGGAGTCCGTTTTGGCTCAACAAGTGGTCAAAACGTTTGTGACGACCAGATGCTTCAAAGGATTCTTTCATAGGGAACTTTTGGAGAACTTTTCTTAAGGAGTTCCTTCAGAAACTTGTATAGAAACATTCTTAATGAGCACTCGACAAACGCATTTCGAGAACATACACAAAGTCCCAGCTATGGACCTAATGCATCATCATAACCGAGGTCTCTTACATTTCCCTACAATTAATTGGATCTCATATGGAGATGTCTAGTGAAGTAGAATGGAGAAAATCGAATGCAACTATACAAAAACTAGTCTGTAACTATCATTCGGAATCAGTTTTGTGCAGTGTTAACTAAAACATGGATATCTGACTCATACGGAGTCCGTTTTGGCTCCACAAGTAGTCAAAACTTTTTTGACAACCAGATGCTTCAAAGGATTATTTCATAGTGAACTTTTGGAGAACTTTTCTTAAGGAGTTCGTTCAGAAACTTGTATGGAAACTTTCTTAATGAGCACTCGACAAACGCATTTCGAGAACATACACAAAGTCCCTGCTATGGACCTAGTGCATCATCATAACTGAGGTCTCTTGCATTCGCCTACAAGTAATTGGACCTCATATGGAGATGTTTAGTGAAGTAGAATGGAAAAAATCGAACGCAACAACACAAGAACCAGTCTGTAACTGTCGTTCGGAATCAGTTTTGCGTCGTGTTAACTGAAACGTGCATATCTGACTCATACGTAGTCTGTTTTGGCTCCACAAGTAGTCAAAACGTTTGTGACGACCAGATGCTTCAAAGTATTCTTTCATAGGGAACTTTTGGAGAACTTTAATTAAGGAGTTCGTTCAGAAACTTGTATAGAAACTTTCTTAATGAGCACTCGACAAACGCATTTCGAGAAGATACGCAAAGTCCCAGCTCTGGACCAAGTGCATCATCATAACTGAGGTCTCTTGCATTTCCCTACAACTAATTGGATCTCATATGGAGATGTTTAGTGAAATAGAATGGAAAAAATCGAATGCAACAAAAAAACAACCAGTCTGTAACTGTCGTTCGGAATCAGTTTTGCGCAGTGTTAACTGAAACATGGATATCTGACTCATACGGAGTCCGTTTTGGCTCCACAAGTAATAAAAACATTTGTGACGACCAGATGCCTCAAAGGATTCTTTCATAGGGAACTTTTGGAGAACTTTACTTACGGAGTTCGTTCAGAAACTTGTATAGAAACTTTCTTAATGAGCACTCGACGAAAGCATTTCGAGAAGATACGCAAAGTCCCAGCTCTGGACCTAGTGCATCATCATAACTGAGGTCTCTTGCATTTCCCTACAAGTAATTGGATCTCATATGGAGATGTTTAGTGAAGTAGAATGGAAAAAATCGAATGCAACTACACAAGAACCAGTCTGTAACTGTCGTACTGAATCAGTTTTGCGCAGTGTTAACTGAAACATGGATATCTGACTCATACGGAGTCCGTTTTGGCTCAACAAGTGGTCAAAACGTTTGTGACGACCAGATGCTTCAAAGGATTCTTTCATAGGGAACTTTTGGAGAACTTTTCTTAAAGAGTTCCTTCAGAAACTTGTATAGAAACATTCTTAATGAGCACTCGACAAACACATTTCGAGAACATACACAAAGTCCCAGCTATGGACCTAATGCATCATCATAACTGAGGTGTCTTACATTTCCCTACAAGTAATTGGATCTCATATGGAGATGTCTAGTGAAGTAGAATGGAAAAAATCGAATGCAACTATACAAAAACTAGTCTGTAACTATCATTCGGAATCAGTTTTGCGCAGTGTTAACTAAAACATGGATATCTGACTCATACGGAGTCCGTTTTGGCTCCACAAGTAGTCAAAACGTTTGTGACAACCAGATGCTTCAAAGGATTCTTTCATAGTGAACTTTTGGAGAACTTTTCTTAAGGAGTTCGTTCAGAAACTTGTATGGAAACTTTCTTACTGAGCACTCGACAAACGCATTTCGAGAACATACACAAAGTCCCTGCTATGGACCTAGTGCATCATCATAACTGAGGTCTCTTGCATTCGCCTACAAGTAATTGGACCTCATATGGAGATGTTTAGTGAAGTAGAATGGAAAAAATCGAACGCAACAACACAAGAACCATTCTCTAACTGTCGTTCGGAATCAGTTTTGCGTCGTGTTAACTGAAACGTGGATATTTGACTCATACGGAGTCTGTTTTGGCTCCACAAGTAGTCAAAACGTTTGTGACGACCAGATGCTTCAAAGTATTCTTTCATAGGGAACTTTTGGAGAACTTTAATTAAGGAGTTCGTTCAGAAACTTGTATAGAAACTTTCTTAATGAGCACTCGACAAACGCATTTCGAGAAGATACGCAAAGTCCCAGCTCTGGACCTAGTGCATCATCATAACTGAGGTCTCTTGCATTTCCCTACAAGTAATTGGATCTCATATGGACATGTTTAGTGATGTAGAATGGAAAAAATCGAATGCAACTACACAAGAACCAGTCTAGAACTATCGTTCGGAATCACTTTTGCGCAGTGTTAACTAAAACATGGATATCTGACTCATACGGAGTCCGTTTTGGCTCCACAAGTAGTCAAAACATTTGTGACAACCAGATCCTTCAAAGGATTCTTTAATAGTGAACTTTTGGCGAACTTTTCTTAAGTAGTTCGTTCAGAAACTTGTATAGAAACTTTCTTAATGAGCACTCGACAAACGCATTTCGAGAACATACACAAAGTCCCTGCTATGGACCTAGTGCATCATCATAACTGAGGTCTCTTGCATTTCCCTACAAGTAATTGGATCTCATACGGAGATGTTTAGTGAAGTAGAATGGAAAAAATCGAATGCAACTACACAAGAACCAGTCTGTAACTGTCGTACGGAATCAGTTTTGCGCAGTGTTAACTGAAACATGGATATCTGACTCATACGGAGTCCGTTTTGGCTCAACAAGTGGTCAAAACGTTTGTGACGACCAGATGCTTCAAAGGATTCTTTCATAGTGAACTTTTGGAGAACTTTTCTTAAGGAGTTCCTTCAGAAACTTGTATAGAAACTTTCTTAATGAGCACTCGACAAACGCATTTCGAGAACATACACAAAGTCCCAG
>NC_057805.1:429832952-429836118 GCF_018294505.1 Triticum aestivum
ATTGGATCTCATATGGAGATGTCTAGTGAAGTAGAATGGAAAAAATCGAATGCAACTATACAAGAACCATTCTGTAACTGTCGTTCGGAATCAGTTTTGCGCAGTGTTAACTGAAACGTGGATATCTGACTCATACGGAGTCCGTTTTGGCTCCACAAGTAGTCAAAACGTTTGTGACAACCAGATGCTTCAAAGGATTCTTTCATAGTGAACTTTTGGAGAACTTTTCTTAAGGAGTTCATTCAGAAACTTGTATAGAAACTTTCTTAATGAGCACTCGACAAACACATTTCGAGAACATACCCAAAGTCCCTGCTATGGACCTAGTGCATCATCATAACTGAGGTCTCTTGCATTCGCCTACAAGTAATTGGACCTCATATGGAGATGTTTAGTGAAGTAGAATGGAAAAAATCAAATGCAACAACACAAGAACCAGTCTGTAACTGTCGTTTGGAATCAGTTTTGCGTCGTGTTAACTGAAACGTGGATATCTGACTCATACGGAGTCTGTTTTGGCTCCACAAGTAGTCAAAACGTTTGTGACAACCAGATTCTTCAAAGTATTCTTTCATAGGGAACTTTTGGAGAACTTTAATTAAGGAGTTCGTTCAGAAACTTGTATAGAAACTTTCTTAATGAGCACTCGACAAACGCATTTCGAGAAGATACGAAAAGTCCCAGCTCTGGACCTAGTGCATCATCATAACTGAGGTCTCTTGCATTTCCCTACATGTAATTGGATCTCATATGGAGATGTTTAGTGAAGTAGAATGGAAAAAATCGAATGCAACTACACAAGAACCAGTCTGTAACTGTCGTTCGGAATCAGTTTTGCGCAGTGTTAACTGAAACATGGATATCTGACTCATACGGAGTCCGTTTTGGCTCCACAAGTAGTCAAAACGTTTGTGACGACCAGATGCTTCAAAGGATTCTTTCATAGGGAACTTTTGGAGAACTTTACTTAAGTAGTTCGTTCAGAAACTTGTATAGAAACTTTCTTAATGAGCACTCGATGAAAGCATTTCGAGAAGATACACAAAGTCCCTGCTATGGACCTAGTGCATCATCATAACTGAGGTCTCTTGCATTTCCCTACAAGTAATTGAAACTCATACGGAGATGTTTAGTGAAGTAGAATGGAAAAAATCGAATGCAACTACACAAGAACCAGTCTGTAACTGTCGTACGGAATCAGTTTCGCGCAGTGTTAACTGAAACATGGATATCTGACTCATACGGAGTCCGTTTTGGCTCAACAAGTGGTCAAAACATTTGTGACGACCAGATGCTTCAAAGGATTCTTTCATAGGGACCTTTTGGAAAACTTTTCTTCAGGAGTTCCTTCAGAAACTTGTATAGAAACATTCTTAATGAGCACTCGACAAACGCATTTCGAGAACATACACAAAGTCCCAGCTATGGACATAATGCATCATCATAACTGAGGTCTCTTACATTTCCCTACAAGTAATTGGATCTCATATAGAGATGTTTAGTGAAGTAGAATGGAAAAAATCGAATGCAACTACACAAGAACCAGTCTGTAACTATCGTTCGGAATCACTTTTGCGCAGTGTTAACTAAAACATGGATATCTGACTCATACGGAGTCCGTTTTGGCTCCACAAGTAGTCAAAACGTTTGTGACAACCAGATCCTTCAAAGGATTCTTTAATAGTGAACTTTTGGCGAACTTTCCTTAAGGAGTTCGTTCAGAAACTTGTATAGAAACTTTCTTAATGAGCACTCGACAAACGCATTTCGAGAACATACACAAAGTCCCTGCTATGGACCTAGTGCATCATCATAACTGAGGTCTCTTGCATTCGCCTACAAGTAATTGGACCTCATATGGAGATGTTTAGTGAAGTAGAATGGAAAAAATCGAATGCAACAACACAAGAACCAGTCTGTAACTGTCGTTTGGAATCAGTTTTGTGTAGTGTTAACTGAAACGTGGATATCTGACTCATACGGAGTCCGTTTTGGCTCCACAAGTAGTCAAAACGTTTGTGACAACCAGATTCTTCAAAGTATTCTTTCATAGGGAACTTTTGGAGAACTTTAATTAAGGAGTTCGTTCAGAAACTTGTATAGAAACTTTCTTAATGAGCACTCGACAAACGCATTTCGAGAAGATACGCAAAGTCCCAGCTCTGGACCTAGTGCATCATCATAACTGAGGTCTCTTGCATTTCCCTACATGTAATTGGATCTCATATGGAGATGTTTAGTGAAGTAGAATGGAAAAAATCGAATGCAACTACACAAGAACCAGTCTGTAACTGTCGTTCGGAATCAGTTTTGCGCAGTGTTAACTGAAACATGGATATCTGACTCATACGGAGTCCGTTTTGGCTCCACAAGTAGTCAAAACGTTTGTGACGACTAGATGCTTCAAAGGATTCTTTCATAGGGAACTTTTGGAGTACTTTACTTACGGAGTTCGTTCAGAAACTTGTATAGAAACTTTCTTAATGAGCACTCGACGAAAGCATTTCGAGAAGATATGCAATGTCCCAGCTCTGGACCTAGTGCATCATCATAACTGAGGTCTCTTGCATTTCCCTACAAGTAATTGAATCTCATATGGAGATGTTTAGTGAAGTAGAATGGAAAAAATCGAATGCAACTACACAAGAACCAGTCTGTAACTGTCGTACGGAATCAGTTTTGCGCAGTGTTAACTGAAACATGGATATCTGACTCATACGGAGTCCGTTTTGGCTCAACAAGTGGTCAAAACATTTGTGACGACCAGATGCTTCAAAGGATTCTTTCATAGGGACCTTTTGGAAAACTTTTCTTCAGGAGTTCCTTCAGAAACTTGTATAGAAACATTCTTAATGAGCACTCGACAAACGCATTTCGAGAACATACACAAAGTCCCAGCTATGGACATAATGCATCATCATAACTGAGGTCTCTTACATTTCCCTACAAGTAATTGGATCTCATATAGAGATGTTTAGTGAAGTAGAATGGAAAAAATCGAATGCAACTACACAAGAACCAGTCTGTAACTATCGTTCGGAATCACTTTTGCGCAGTGTTAACTAAAACATGGATATCTGACTCATACGGAGTCCGTTTTGGCTCCACAAGTAGTCAAAACGTTTGTGACAACCAGATCCTTCAAAGGATTCTTTAATAGTGAACT
>NC_057805.1:429836528-429837890 GCF_018294505.1 Triticum aestivum
TACACAAAGTCCCTGCTATGGACCTAGTGCATCATCATAACTGAGGTCTCTTGCATTCGCCTACAAGTAATTGGACCTCATATGGAGATGTTTAGTGAAGTAGAATGGAAAAAATCGAATGCAACAACACAAGAACCAGTCTGTAACTGTCGTTTGGAATCAGTTTTGTGTAGTGTTAACTGAAACGTGGAAATCTGACTCATACGGAGTCCGTTTTGGCTCCACAAGTAGTCAAAACGTTTGTGACGACCAGATTCTTCAAAGGATTCTTTCATAGGGAACTTTTGGAGAACTTTACTTAAGGAGTTCGTTCAGAAACTTGTATAGAAACTTTCTTAATGAGCACTCGACAAACGCATTTCGAGAAGATACGCAAAGTCCCAGCTCTGGACCAAGTGCATCATCATAACTGAGGTCTCTTGAATTTCCCTACAAGTAATTGGATCTCATATGGAGATGTTTAGTGAAATAGAATGGAAAAAATCGAATGCAACAACACAACAACCAGTCTGTAACTGTCGTTCGGAATCAGTTTTGCGCAGTGTTAACTGAAACATGGATATCTGACTCATACGGAGTCCGTTTTGGCTCCACAAGTAATAAAAACATTTGTGACGACCAGATGCCTCAAAGGATTCTTTCATAGGGAACTTTTGGAGAACTTTACTTACGGAGTTCGTTCAGAAACTTGTATAGAAACTTTCTTAATGAGCACTCGGCGAAAGCATTTCGAGAAGATACGCAAAGTCCCAGCTCTGGACCTAGTGCATCATCATAACTGAGGTCTCTTGCATTTCCCTACAAGTAATTGGATCTCATATGGAGATGTTTAGTGAAGTAGAATGGAAAAAATCGAATGCAACTACACAAGAACCAGTCTGTAACTGTCGTACTGAATCAGTTTTGCGCAGTGTTAACTGAAACATGGATATCTGACTCATACGGAGTCCGTTTTGGCTCAACAAGTGGTCAAAACGTTTGTGACGACCAGATGCTTCAAAGGATTCTTTCATAGGGAACTTTTGGAGAACTTTTCTTAAGGAGTTCCTTCAGATACTTGTATAGAAACATTCTTAATGAGCACTCGACAAACGCATTTCGAGAACATACACAAAGTCCCAGCTATGGACCTAATGCATCATCATAACTGAGGTCTCTTACATTTCCCTACAAGTAATTGGATCTCATATGGAGATGTCTAGTGAAGTAGAATGGAAAAAATCGAATGCAACTATACAAAAACTAGTCTGTAACTATCATTCGGAATCAGTTTTGCGCAGTGTTAACTAAAACATGGATATCTGACTCATACGGAGTCCGTTTTGGCTCCACAAGTAGTCAAAACGTTTGTGACAACCAGAT
>NC_057805.1:429838211-429844267 GCF_018294505.1 Triticum aestivum
TTTGGCTCCACAAGTAGTCAAAACGTTTGTGACGACTAGATGCTTAAAAGGATTCTTTCATAGGGAACTTTTGGAGAACTTTTCTTAAGGAGTTCTTTAAGAAACTTGTATAGAAACTTTCTTAATTAGCACTCGACAAACACATTTCGAGAAGATACACAAAGTCCCAGCTATGGACCTAGTGCATCATCATAACTGAGGTCTCTTGCATTTCCCTACAAGTAATTGGACCTCATATGGAGATGTTTAGTGAAGTAGAATGGAAAAAATTGAACGCAACAACACAAGAACCATTTTGTAACTGTCGTTCGGAATCAGTTTTGCGTCGTGTTAACTGAAACGTGGATATCTGACTCATACGGAGTCTGTTTTGGCTCCACAAGTAGTCAAAACGTTTGTGACGACCAGATGCTTCAAAGTATTCTTTCATAGGGAACTTTTGGAGAACTTTAATTAAGGAGTTCGTTCAGAAACTTGTATAGAAACTTTCTTAATGAGCACTCGACAAACGCATTTCGAGAACATACGCAAAGTCCCAGCTCTGGACCTAGTGCATCATCATAACTGAGGTCTCTTGCATTTCCCTACAAGTAATTGGATCTCATATGGAGATGTTTAGTGAAGTAGAATGGAAAAAATCGAATGCAACTACACAAGAACTAGTCTATAACTATCGTTCGGAATCACTTTTGCGCAGTGTTAACTAAAACATGGATATCTGACTCATACGGAGTCCGTTTTGGCTCCACAAGTAGTCAAAACATTTGTGACAACCAGATCCTTCAAAGGATTCTTTAATAGTGAACTTTTGGCGAACTTTTCTTAAGTAGTTCGTTCAGAAACTTGTATAGAAACTTTCTTAATGAGCACTCGACAAACGCATTTCGAGAACATACACAAAGTCCCTGCTATGGACCTAGTGCATCATCATAACTGAGGTCTCTTGCATTTCCCTACAAGTAATTGGATCTCATATGGAGATGTTTAGTGAAGTAGAATGGAAAAAATCGAATGCAACTACACAAGAACCAGTCTGTAACTGTCGTACGGAATTAGTTTTGCGCAATGTTAACTGAAACATGGATATCTGACTCATACGGAGTCCGTTTTGGCTCAACAAGTGGTCAAAACGTTTGTGACGACCAGATGCTTCAAAGGATTCTTTCATAGGGAACTTTTGGAGAACTTTTCTTAAGGAGTTCCTTCAGAAACTTGTATAGAAACATTTTTAATGAGCACTCGACAAACGCATTTCGAGAACATACACAAAGTCCCAGCTATGGACCTAATGCATCATCATAACTGAGGTCTCTTACATTTCCCTACAAGTAATTGGATCTCATATGGAGATGTCTAGTGAAGTAGAATGGAAAAAATCGAATGCAACTACACAAGAACTAGTCTGTAGCTATCATTCGGAATCAGTTTTGCGCAGTGTTAACTAAAACATGGATATCTGACTCATACAGAGTCCGTTTTGGCTCCACAAGTAGTCAAAACATTTGTGACAACCAGATGCTTCAAAGGATTCTTTCATAGTGAAGTTTCGGAGAACTTTTCTTAAGGAGTTCGTTCAGAAACTTGTATAGAAACTTTCTTAATGAGCACTCGACAAACACATTTCGAGAACATACACAAAGTCCCTGCTATGGACCTAGTGCATCATCATAACTGAAGTCTCTTGCATTTGCCTACAAATAATTGGACCTCATATGGAGATGTTTAGTGAAGTAGAATGGAAAAAATCGAATGCAACTACACAAGAACTAGTCTGTAGCTATCATTCAGAATCAATTTTGCGCAGTGTTAACTAAAACATGGATATCTGACTCATACGGAGTCCGTTTTGGCTCCACAAGTAGTCAAAACGTTTGTGACAACCAGATGCTTCAAAGGATTCTTTCATAGTGAAGTTTTGGAGAACTTTTCTTAAGGAGTTCGTTCGGAAACTTGTATAGAAACTTTCTTAATGAGCACTCGACAAACACATTTCGAGAACATACACAAAGTCCCTGCTATAGACCTAGTGCATCATCATAACTGAGGTCTCTTGCATTTGCCTACAAATAATTGGAGCTCATATGGAGATGTTTAGTGAAGTAGAATGGAAAAAATCGAATGCAACCACACAAGAACCAGTCTGTAACTGTCGTTTGGAATCAGTTTTGCGCAGTGTTAACTGAAACGTGGATATCTGACTCATACGGAGTCCGTTTTGGCTCCACAAGTAGTCAAAACATTTGTGACGACCAGATGCTTCAAAGGATTCTTTCATAGTGAACTTTTGGAGAACTTTTCTTAAGGAGTTCGTTCAGAAACTTGTATCGAAACTTTCTTAATGAGCACTCGACAAACGCATTTCGAGAACATACACAAAGTCCCTGCTATGGACCTAGTGCATCATCATAACTGAGGTCTCTTGCATTTTCCTACAAGTAATGGGACCTCATATGGAGATGTTTAGTGAAGTAGAATGGAAAAATTGAATGCAACAACACAAGAACCGGTCTGTAACTGTCGTTTGGAATCAGTTTTGCGCAGTGTTAACTGAAACGTGGATATCGGACTCATACGGAGTCCGTTTTGGCTCCACAAGTAGTCAAACTGTTTGTGACGACCGGATGCTTCAAAGGATTCTTTCATAGGGAACTTTTGGAGAACTTTACTTAAGGAGTTCGTTTAGAAACTTGTATAGAAACTTTATTAATGAGCACTCGACAAACGCATTTCGAGAAGAAACGCAAAGTCCCAGCTCTGGACCTAATGCATCATCATAACTGAGGTCTATTGCATTTTCCTACAAGTAATTGGATCTCATATGGAGATGTTTAGTGAAGTGTAATGGAAAAATTGAATGCAACAACACAAGAACCAGTCTGTAACTCTCGTTCGAAAACAGTTTTGCGAAGTGTTAACTGAAACATCGATATCTGACTCATACGGAGTCTGTTTTGGCTCCACAAGTAGTCAAAACGTTTGTGACGACTAGATGCTTCAAAGGATTCTTTCATAGGGAACTTTTGGAGAACTTTACTAAAGGAGTTCTTTAAGAAACTTGTATAGAAACTTTCTTAATTAGCACTCGACAAACGCATTTCGAGAAGATACACAAAGTCCCAGCTCTACACCTAGTGCATCATCATAACTGAGGTCTCTTGCATTTCCCTAACAGTAATTGGATCTCATATGGAGATGTTTAGTGAACTAGAATGGAAAAAATCGAATGCAACTACACAAGAACTAGTATGTAACTGTCATTCGGAATTAGTTTTGCCCAGTGTTAACTGAAACATGGATATCTGACTCATACGGAGTCCGTTTTGGCTCAACAAGTGGTCAAAACGTTTGTGACGACCAGATGCTTCAAAGGATTCTTTCATAGGGAACTTTTGGAGAACTTTTCTTAAGGAGTTCCTTCAGAAACTTGTATAGAAACATTCTTAATGAGCACTCGACAAACGCATTTCGAGAACATACACAAAGTCCCAGCTATGGACCTAATGCATCATCATAACTGAGGTCTCTTACATTTCCCTACAAGTAATTGGATCTCATATGGAGATGTCTAGTGAAGTAGAATGGAAAAAATCGAAAGCAACTACACAAGAACTAGTCTGTAGCTATCATTCGGAATCAGTTTTGCGGAGTGTTAACTAAAACATGGATATCTGACTCATACGGAGTCCGTTTTGGCTCCACAAGTAGTCAAAACATTTGTGACAACCAGATGCTTCGAAGGATTCTTTCATAGTGAAGTTTTGGAGAACTTTTCTTAAGGAGTTCGTTCAGAAACTTGTATAGAAACTTTCTTAATTAGCACTCGACAAACACATTTCGAGAAGATACACAAAGTCCCTGCTATGGACCTAGTGCATCATCATAACTGAGGTATCTTGCATTTCCCTACAAGTAATTGGACCTCATATGGAGATGTTTAGTGAAGTAGAATGGAAAAAATTGAATGCAACAACACAAGAACCAGTCTGTAACTGTCGTTTGGAATCCGTTTTGCGCAGTGTTAACTGAAACGTGGATATCTGACTCATACGGAGTCCGTTTTGGCTCCACAAGTAGTCAAAACGTTTGTGACGGCCAGATGCTTCAAAGGATTCTTTCATACAGAAATTTTGGAGAACTTTACTTAAGGAGTTCATTCAAACACTTGTATAGAAACTTTCTTAATGAGCACTCGACAAACGCATTTCGAGAAGATACGCAAAATCCCAGCTCTGGACCTAGTGCATCATCATAACTGAGGTCTCTTGCATTTCCCTACAAGTAATTGGATCACATATGGAGATGTTTAGTGAAGTAGAGTGGAAAAAATCGAATGCAACTACACAAGAACCAGTCTGTAACTGTCGTTCGGAATCAGTTTTGTGCAGTGTTAACTGAAACATGGATATCTGACTCATACGGAGTCCGTTTTGGCTCCACAAGTAGTCAAAACGTTTGTGACGACCAGATGCTTCAATGGATTCTTTCATAGGGAACTTTTGGAGAACTTTTCTTCAGGAGTTCCTTCAGAAACTTGTATAGAAACATTCTTAATGAGCACTCGACAAACGCATTTCGAGAACATACACAAAGTCCCAGCTATGGACCTAATGCATCATCATAACTGAGGTCTCTTACATTTCCCTACAAGTAATTGGATCTCATATAGAGATGTTTAGTGAAGTAGAATTGAAAAAATCGAATGCAACTACACAAGAACTAGTCTGTAACTATCGTTCGGAATCACTTTTGCGCAGTGTTAACTAAAACATGGATATCTGACTCATACGGAGTCCGTTTTGGCTCAACAAGTGGTCAAAACGTTTGTGACGACCAGATGCTTCAAAGGATTCTTTAATAGGGAACTTTTCTTAAGGAGTTCATTCAGAAACTTGTGTAGAAACGTTCTTAATGAGCACTCGAGTAACGCATTTCGAGAACATACACAAAGTGCCTGCTACGGACCTAGTGCATCATCATAACTGAGGTCTCTTGCATTTGCCTACAAGTAACTGGACCTCATATGGAGATGTTTAGTGAAGTATAATGGAAAAAATCGAATGCAACAACACAAGAACCAGTCTGTAACTGTCGTTTGGAATCAGTTTTGCGCAGTGTTAACTGAAACATGGATATCTGACTCATACGGAGTCCGTTTTGGCTCCACAAGTAGTCAAAACGTTTGTGAAGACCAGATGCTTCAAAGGATTCGTTCATAGGGAACTTTTGGAGAACTTTTCTTAAGGAGTTCGTTCAGAAACTTGTATAGAAACTTTCTTAATGAGCACTCGACAAACGCATTTCGAGAAGATACGCAAAGTCCCAGCTCTGGACCTAATGCATCATCATAACTGAGGTCTCTTGCATTTGCCTACAAGTAATTGGATCCCATATGGAGATGTTTAGTGAAGTATAATGGAAAAAATCGAATGCAACAACACAAGAACCAGTCTGTAACTGTCGTTCGAAATCAGTTTTGCGCACTGTTAACTGAAACATGGATATCTGACTCATACGGAGTCTGTTTTGGCTCCACAAGTAGTCAAAACGTTTGTGACGACTAGATGCTTAAAAGGATTCTTTCATAGGGAACTTTTGGAGAACTTCACTGAAGGAGTTCTTTAAGAAACTTGTATAGAAACTTTCTTAATTAGCACTCGACAAACACATTTCGAGAAGATACACAAAGTCCCAGCTCTAGACCTAGTGCATCATCATAACTGAGGTCTCTTGCATTTCCCTACAAGTAATTGGATCTCATATGGAGATGTGTAGTGAAGTAGAATGGAAAAGATCGAATGCAACTACACAAGAACTAGTCTGTAACTATCATTCGGAATCAGTTTTTTGCGCAGTGTTAACTAAAACATGGATATCTGACTCATACGGAGACCGTTTTGGCTCCACAAGTAGTCAAAACGTTTGTGACAACCAGATGCTTCAAAGTATTGTTTCATAGGGAACTTTTGGAGAACTTTTCTTAAGGAGTTCGTTCAGAAACTTGTATAGAAACTTTCTTCATGAGCACTCGACAAACGCATTGCGAGAACATACACAAA
>NC_057805.1:429844438-429846432 GCF_018294505.1 Triticum aestivum
CAAAGTCCCAGCTCTGGACCTAGTGCATCATCATAACTGAGGTCTCTTGCATTTCCCTACAAGTAATTGGATCTCATATGGAGATGTTTAGTGAAGTAGAATGGAAAAAATCGAATGCAACTACACAAGAACCAGTCTGTAACTGTCGTTCGGAATCAGTTTTGCGCAGTGTTAACTGAAACATGGATATCTGACTCATACGGAGTCCGTTTTGGCTCAACAAGTAGTCAAAACGTTTGTGACGACCAGATGCTTCAAATGATTCTTTCATAGGGAACTTTTGGAGAACTTTACTCAAGGAGTTCGTTCAGAAACTTGTATAGAAACTTTCTTAATGAGCACTCGACAAACGCATTTCGAGAAGATACGCAAAGTCCCAGCTCTGGACCTAGTGCATCATCATAACTGAGGTCTCTTGCATTTCCCTACAAGTAATTGGATCTCATATGGAGATGTTTAGGGAAGTAGAATGGAAAAAATCGAATGCAACTACACAAGAACCAGTCTCTAACTGTCGTTCGGAATCAGTTTTGCGCAGTGTTAACTGAAACATGGATATCTGACTCATACGGAGTCCGTTTTGGCTCAACAAGTGGTAAAAACGTTTGCGACGACCAGATGCTTCACAGGATTCTTTCATAGGGAACTTTTGGAGAACTTTTCTTAAGGAGTTCGTTCAGAAACTTGTGTAGAAACTTTCTTAATGAGCACTCGACAAACGCATTTCGAGAACATACACAAAGTCCCTGCTACGGACCTAGTGCATCATCATAACTGAGGTCTCTTGCATTTGCCTACAAGTAACTGGACCTCATATGGAGATGTTTAGTGAAGTAGAATGGAAAAAATCGAAGGCAACAACACAAGAACCAGTCTGTAACTGTCGTTTGGAATCAGTTTTGCGCAGTGTTAACTGAAACGTGGATATCTGACTCATACGGAGTCCGTTTTGGCTCCACAAGTAGTCAAAACATTTGTGACGACCAGATGCTTCAAAGGATTCTTTCATAGGGAACTTTTGGAGAACTTTACTTAAGGAGTTCGTTCAGAAACTTGTATAGAAACTTTCTTAATGAGCACTCGACAAACGCATTTCGAGAAGATACGCAAAGTCTCAGCTCTGGACCTAATGCATCATCATAACTGAGGTCTCTTGCATTTGCCTACAAGTAATTGGATCTCATATGGAGATGTTTAGTGAAGTATAATGGAAAAAATCGAATGCAACAACACAAGAACCAGTCTGTAACTGTCGTTCGAAATCAGTTTTGCGCAGTGTTAACTGAAACATGGATATCTGACTCATACGGAGTCTATTTTGGCTCCACAAGTAGTCAAAACGTTTGTGACGACTAGATGCTTAAAAGGATTCTTTCATAGGGAACTTTTGGAGAACTTCACTTAAGGAGTTCTTTAAGAAACTTGTATAGAAACTTTCTTAATTAGCACTCGACAAACACATTTCGAGAAGATACACAAAGTCCCAGCTCTAGACCTAGTGCAACATCATAACTTAGGTCTCTTGCATTTCCCTACAAGTAATTGGATCTCATATGGAGATGTTAAGTGAAGTAGAATGGAAAAAATCTAATGCAACTACACAAGAACCAGCCTGTAACTGTCGTTTGGTATCAGTTTTGCGTAGTGTTAACTGAAACATGGATATCCGACTCATACGGAGTCCGTTTTGGCTCCACAAGTAGTCAAAACGTTTGTGACAACCAGATGCTTCAAAGGATTCTTTCATAGGGAACTTTCGGAGAACTTTACTTAAGGAGTTCGTTCAGAAACTTGTATAGAAACTTTCTTAATGAGCACTCGACAAACGCATTTCGAGAAGATACGCAAAGTCCCAGCTCTGGACCTAGTGCATCATCATAACTGAGGTCTCTTGCATTTCCCTACAAGTAATTGGATCTCATATGGAGATGTTTAGTGAAGTAGAATGGAAAAAATCGAATGCAACTACACAAGAACCAGTCTGTAACTGTCGT
>NC_057805.1:429847361-429857624 GCF_018294505.1 Triticum aestivum
AGTTCGTTCAGAAACTTGTATAGAAACTTTCTTAATGAGCACTCGACAAACGCATTTCGAGAACATACACAAAGTCCCTGCTATGGACCTAGTGCATCATCATAACTGAGGTCTCTTGCATTTGCCTACAAGTAATGGGACCTCATATGGAGATGTTTAGTGAAGTAGAATGGAAAAATTGAATGCAACAACACAAGAACCGGTCTGTAACTGTCGCTTGGAATCAGTTTTGCGCAGTGTTAACTGAAACGTGGATATCGGACACATACGGAGTCCGTTTTGGCTCCACAAGTAGTCAAACCGTTTGTTACGACCGGATGCTTCAAAGGATTCTTTCATAGGGAACTTTTGGATAACTTTACTTAAGGAGTTCGTTTAGAAACTTGTATAGAAACTTTCTTAATGAGCACTCGACAAACGCATTTCGAGAAGAAACGCAAATTCCCAGCTCTGGACCTAATGCATCATCATAACTGAGGTCTCTTACATTTTCCTACAAGTAATTGGATCTCATATGGAGATGTTTAGTGAAGTATAATGGAAAAATTGAATGCAACAACACAAGAACCAGTCTGTAACTCTCGTTCGAAAACAGTTTTGCGCAGTGTTAACTGAAACATGGATATCTGACTCATACGGAGTCTGTTTTGGCTCCACAAGTAGTCAAAACGTTTGTGACGACTAGATGCTTCAAAGGATTCTTTCATAGGGAACTTTTGGAGAACTTTACTTAAGGAGTTCTTTAAGAAACTTGTATAGAAACTTTCTTAATTAGCACTCGACAAACGCATTTCGAGAAGATACACAAAGTCCCAGCTCTACACCTAGTGCATCATCATAACTGAGGTCTCTTGAATTTCCCTAACAGTAATTGGATCTCATATGGAGATGTTTAGTGAAGTAGAATGGAAAAAATCGAATGCAACTACACAAGAACTAGTATGTAACTGTCATTCGGAATTAGTTTTGCCCAGTGTTAACTGAAACATGGATATCTGACTCATACGGAGTCCGTTTTGGCTCAACAAGTGGTCAAAACGTTTGTGACGACCAGATGCTTCAAAGGATTCTTTCATACGGAAATTTTGGAGAACTTTTCTTAAGGAGTTCCTTCAGAAACTTGTATAGAAACATTCTTAATGAGCACTCGACAAACGCATTTCGAGAACATACACAAAGTCCCAGCTATGGACCTAATGCATCATCATAACTGAGGTCTCTTACATTTCCCTACAAGTAATTGGATCTCATATGGAGATGTCTAGTGAAGTAGAATGGAAAAAATCGAATGCAACTATAGAAGAACCAGTCTGTAACTGTCGTTTGGAATCAGTTTTGCGCAGTGTTAACTAAAACATGGATATCTGACTCATACGGAGTCCGTTTTGGCTCCACAAGTAGTCAAAACGTTTGTGACAACTAGATGCTTCAAAGGATTCTTTCATAGTGAAATTTTGGAGAACTTTTCTTAAGGAGTTCGTTCAGAAACTTGTATAGAAACTTTCTTAATGAGCACTCGACAAACGCATTTCGAGAACATACACAAAGTCCCTGCTATGGACCTAGTGCATCATCATAACTGAGGTCTCTTGCATTTGCCTACAAGTAATGGGACCTCATATGGAGATGTTTAGTGAAGTAGAATGGAAAAATTGAATGCAACAACACAAGAACCGGTTTGTAACTGTCGTTTGGAATCAGTTTTGCGCAGTGTTAACTGAAACGTGGATATCGAAATCATACGGAGTCCGTTTTGGCTCCACAAGTAGTCAAACCGTTTGTGACGACCGGATGCTTCAAAGGATTCTTTCATAGGGAACTTTTGGAGAACTTAACTTAAGGAGTTCGTTTTGAAACTTGTATAGAAACTTTCTTAATGAGCACTCGACAAACGCATTTCGAGAAGAAACGCAAAGTCCCAGCTCTGGACCTAATGCATCATCATAACTGAGGTCTCTTACATTTTCCTACAAGTAATTGGATCTCATATGGAGATGTTTAGTGAAGTATAATGGAAAAATTGAATGCAACAACACAAGAACCAGTCTGTAACTCTCGTTCGAAAACAGTTTTGCACAGTGTTAACTGAAACATGGATATCTGACTCATACGGAGTCTGTTTTGGCTCCACAAGTAGTCAAAACGTTTATGACGACTAGATGCTTCAAAGGATTCTTTCATAGGGAACTTTTGGAGAACTTTACTTAAGGTGTTCTTTAAGAAACTTGTATAGAAACTTTCTTAATTAGCACTCGACAAACGCATTTCGAGAAGATACACAAAGTCCCAGCTCTACACCTAGTGCATCATCATAACTGAGGTCTCTTGCATTTCCCTAACAGTAATTGGATCTCATATGGAGATGTTTAGTGAAGTAGAATGGAAAAAATCGAATGCAACTACACAAGAACTAGTATGTAACTGTCATTCGGAATTAGTTTTGCCCAGTGTTAACTGAAACATGGATATCTGACTCATACGGAGTCCGTTTTGGCTCAACAAGGGGTCAAAACGTTTGTGACGACCAGATGCTTCAAAGTATTCTTTCATACGGAACTTTTGGAGAACTTTTCTTAAGGAGTTCCTTCAGAAACTTGTATAGAAACATTCTTAATGAGCACTCGACAAACGCATTTCGAGAACATACACAAAGTCCCAGCTATGGACCTAATGCATCATCATAACTGAGGTCTCTTACATTTCCCTACAAGTAATTGGATCTCATATGGAGATGTCTAGTGAAGTAGAATGGAAAAAATCGAATGCAACTACACAAGAACTAGTCTGTAGCTATCATTCGGAATCAGTTTTGCGCAGTGTTAACTAAAACATGGATATCTGACTCATACGGAGTCCGTTTTGGCTCCACAAGTAGTCAAAACGTTTGTGACAACCAGATGCTTCAAAGGATTCTTTCATAGTGAAGTTTTGAAGAACTTTTCTTAAGGAGTTCGTTCAGAAACTTGTATAGAAACTTTCTTAATGAGCACTCGACAAACACATTTCGAGAACATACACAAAGTCCCTGCTATGGACCTAGTGCATCATCATAACTGAGGTCTCTTGCATTTGCCTACAAGTAATTGGACCTCATATGGAGATGTTTAGTGAAGTAGAATGGAAAAAATCGAATGCAACAACACAAGAACCAGTCTGTAACTGTCGTTTGGAATCAGTTTTGCGCAGTGTTAACTGAAACGTGGATATCTGACTCATACGGAGTCCGTTTTGGCTCCACAAGTAGTCAAAACGTTTGTGACGACCATATGCTTCAAAGGATTCTTTCATACGGAAATTTTGGAGAACTTTACTTAAGGAGTTCATTCAGAAACTTGTATAGAAACTTTCTTAATGAGCACTCGACAAACGCATTTCGAGAAGATACGCAAAGTCCCAGCTCTGGACCTAGTGCATCATCATAACTGAGGTCCCTTGCATTTCCCTACAAGTAATTGGATCACATATGGAGATGTTTAGTGAAGTAGAGTGGAAAAAATCGAATGCAACTACACAAGAACCAGTGTGTAACTGTCGTTCGGAATCAGTTTTGTGTAGTGTTAACTGAAACATGGATATCTGACTCATACGGAGTCCGTTTTGGCTCCACAAGTAGCCAAAACATTTGTGATGACCATATGCTTCAAAGGATTCTTTCATAGGGAACTTTTGGAGAACTTTACTTACGGAGTTCGTTCAGAAACTTGTATAGAAACTTTCTTAATGAGCACTCGACGAACGCATTTCGAGAAGATACGCAAAGTCCCAGCTCTGGACCTAGTGCATCATCATAACTGAGGTCTCTTGAATTTTCCTACAAGTAATTGGATCTCATATGGAGATGTTTAGTGAAGTAGAATGGAAAAAATCGAATGCAACTACACAAGAACCAGTCTGTAACTGTCGTACGGAATCAGTTTTGCGCAGTGTTAACTGAAACATGGATATCTGACTCATACGGAGTCCGTTTTGGCTCAACAAGTGGACAAAACGTTTGTGACGACCAGATGCTTCAAAGGATTCTTTCATAGGGAACTTTTGGAGAACTTTTCTTAAGGAGTTCGTTCAGAAACTTGTGTAGAAACTTTCTTAATGAGCACTCGACAAACGCATTTCGAGAACATACACAAAGTCCCTGCTACAGACCTAGTGCATCATCATAACTGAGGTCTCTTGCATTTGCCTACAAGTAACTGGACCTCATATGGAGATGTTTAGTGAAGTAGAATGGAAAAAATCGAATGCAACAACACAAGAACCAGTCTGTAACTGTCGTTTGGAATCAGTTTTGCGCAGTGTTAACTGAAACATGGATATCTGACTCATACGGAGTCCGTTTTGGCTCCACAAGTAGTCAAAACGTTTGTGACGACCAGATGCTTCAAAGGATTCTTTCATAGGGAACTTTTGGAGAACTTTACTTAAGGAGTTCGTTCAGAAACTTGTATAGAAACTTTCTTAATGAGCACTCGACAAACGCATTTCGAGAAGATACGCAAAGTCCCAGCTCTGGACCTAATGCATCATCATAACTGAGGTCTCTTGCATTTTCCTACAAGTAATTGGATCTCATATGGAGATGTTTAGTGAAGTATAATGTAAAAAATCGAATGCAACAACACAAGAACCAGTCTGTAACTGTCGTTCGAAATCAGTTTTGCGCAGTGTTAACTGAAACATGGATATCTGACTCATACGGAGTCTGTTTTGGCTCCACAAGTAGTCAAAACGTTTGTGATGACTAGATGCTTAAAAGGATTCTTTCATAGGGAACTTTTGGAGAACTTCACTTAAGGAGTTCTTTAAGAAACTTGTATAGAAACTTTCTTAATTAGCACTCGACAAACGCATTTCGAGAAGATACACAAAGTCCCAGCTCTAGACCTAGTGCATCATCATAACTGAGGTCCCTTGCATTTCCCTACAAGTAATTGGATCTCATATGGAGATGTTTAGTGAAGTAGAATGGAAAAAATCGAATGCAACAACACAAGAACCAGTCTGTAACTATCGTTTGGTATCAGTTTTGCGTAGTGTTAACTGAAACATGGATATCCGACTCATACGGAGTCCGTTTTGGCTCCACAAGTAGTCAAAACGTTTGTGACGACCAGATGCTTCAAAGGATTCTTTCAAAGGGAAGTTTTGGAGAACTTTACTTAAGGAGTTCGTTCAGAAACTTGTATCGAAACTTTCTTAATGAGCACTCGACAAACGCATTTCGAGAAGATACGCAAAGTCCCAGCTCTGGACCTAGTGCATCATCATAACTGAGGTCTCTTGCATTTCCCTACAAGTAATTGGATCTCATATGGAGATGTTTAGTGAAGTAGAATGGAAAAAATCGAATGCAACTACACAAGAACCAGTCTGTAACTGTCGTTCGGAATCAGTTTTGCGCCGTGTTAACCGAAACATGGATATCTGACTCATACGGAGTCCGTTTTGCCTCCACAAGTAGTCAAAACGTTTGTGACGACCAGATGCTTCAAAGGATTCTTTCATAGGGAACTTTTGGAGAACTTTACCTACGAAGTTCGTTCAGAAACTTGTATAGAAACTTTCTTAATGAGCACTCGACGAAAGCATTTCGATAAGATACGCAAAGTCCCAGCTCTGGACCTAGTGCATCATCATAACTGAGGTCTCTTGCATTTCCCTACAAGTAATTGGATCTCATATGGAGATGTTTAGTGAAGTAGAATGGAAAAAATCTAATGCAACTACACAAGAACCAGTCTGTAACTGTCGCACGGAATCAGTTTTGCGCAGTGTTAACTGAAACATGGATATCTGACTCATACGGAGTCCGTTTTGGCTCAACAAATGCTCAAAACGTTTGTGACGACCAGATGCTTCAAAGGATTCTTTCATCGAGAACTTTTGGAGAACTTTTCTTAAGGAGTTCCTTCAGAAACTTGTATAGAAACTTTCTTAATGAGCACTCGACAAACGCATTTCGAGAAGATACGCAAAGTCCCAGCTCTGGACCTAGTGCATCATCATAACTGAGGTCTCTTGCATTTCCCTACAAGTAATTGGATCTCATAAGGAGATGTTTAGTGAAGTAGAATGGAAAAAATCGAATGCAACTACACAAGAACCAGTCTGTAACTGTCGTTCGGAATCAGTTTTGTGCAGTGTTAACTGAAACATGGATATCTGACTCATACGGAGTCCGTTTTGGCTCCACAAGTAGTCAAAACGTTTGTGATGACCAGATGCTTCAAAGGATTCTTTCATAGGGAACTTTTGGAGAACTTTACTTACGGAGTTCGTTCAGAAACTTGTATAGAAACTTTCTTAATGAGCACTCGACGAACGCATTTCGAGAAGATACGCAAAGTCCTAGCTCTGGACCTAGTGCATTATCATAACTGAGGTCTCTTGAATTTCCCTACAAGTAATTGGATCTCATATGGAGAAGTTTAGTGAAGTAGAATGGAAAAAATCGAATGCAACTACACAAGAACCAGTCTGTAACCGTCGTACAGAATCAGTTTTGCGCAGTGTTAACTGAAACATGGATATCTGACTCATACGGAGTCTGTTTTGGCTCAACAAGTGGTCAAAACGTTTGTGACGACCAGATGCTTCAAAGGATACTTTCATAGGGAACTTTTGGAGAACTTTTCTTAAGGAGTTCGTTCAGAAACTTGTGTAGAAACTTTCTTAATGAGCACTCGACAAACGCATTTCGAGAACATACACAAAGTCCCTGCTACGGACCTAGTGCATCATCATAACTGAGGTCTCTTGCATTTGCCTACAAGTAACTGGACCTCATATGGAGATGTTTAGTGAAGTAGAATGGAAAAAATCGAATGCAACAACACAAGAACCAGTCTGTAACTGTCGTTTGGAATCAGTTTTGCGCAGTGTTAACTGAAACGTGGATATCGGACTCATACGGAGTCCGTTTTGGCTCCACAAGTAGTCAAAACGTTTGTGACGACGAGATGCTTCAAAGGATTCTTTCATAGGGAACTTTTGGAGAACTTTACTTAAGGAGTTTGTTCAGAAACTTGTATAGAAACTTTCTTAATGAGCACTCGACAAACGCATTTCGAGAAGATACGCAAAGTCCCAGCTCTGGACCTAATGCATCATCATAACTGAGGTCTCTTGCATTTGACTACAAGTAATTGGATCTCATATGGAGATGTTTAGTGAAGTATAATGGAAAAATTGAATGCAACAACACAAGAACCAGTCTGTAACTGTCGTTCGAAATCAGTTTTGCGCAGTGTTAACTGAAACATGGATATCTGACTCATACGGAGTCTGTTTTGGCTCCACAAGTAGTCAAAACGTTTGTGACGACCAGATGCTTCAAAGGATTCTTTCATAGGGAACTTTTGGAGAACTTTTCTTAAGGAGTTCGTTCAGAAACTTGTATAGAAACTTTCTTAATGAGCACTCGACAAACGCATTTCAAGAACATACACAAAGTCCCTCCTATGGACCTAGTGCATCATCATAACTGAGGTCTCTTGCATTTGCCTACAAGTAAATGGACCTCATATGGAGATGTTTAGTGAAGTAGAATGGAAAAAATCGAACGCAACAACACAAGAACCAGTTTGTAACTGTCGTTTGGTATCAGTTTTGCGTAGTGTTAACCAAAACATGGATATCTGACTCATACGGAGTCCGTTTTGGCTCCACAAGTAGTCAAAACGTTTGTGACGACCAGATGCTTCAAACGATTCGTTCATAGGGAACTTTTGGAGAACTTTACTTCAGGAGTTCGTTCAGAAACTTGTATAGAAACTTTCTTAATGAGCACTCGACAAACGCATTTCGAGAAGATACGCAAAGTCCCAGCTCTGGACCTAGTGCATCATCATAACTGAGGTCTCTTGCATTTCCCTACAAGTAATTGGATCTCATATGGAGATGTTTAGTGAAGTAGAATGGAAAAAATCGAATGCAACTACACAAGAACCAGTCTGTAACTGTCGTTCGGAATCAGTTTTGCGCAGTGTTAACTGAAACATGGATATCTGACTCATACGGAGTCCGTTTTGGCTCCACAAGTAGTGAAAACGTTTGTGACGACCAGATGCTTGAAACGATTCTTTCATAGGGAACTTTTGGAGAACTTTACTTAAGGAGTTCGTTCAGAAACTTGTATAGAAACTTTCTTAATGAGCACTCGACAAACGCCTTTCGAGAAGATACACAAAGTGCCAGCTCTGGACCTAGTGCATCATCATAACTGAGGTCTCTTGCATTTCCCTACAAGTAATTGGATCTCATATGGAGAAGTTTAGTGAAGTAGAATGGAAAAAATCGAATGCAACTACACAAGAACCAGTCTGTAACTGTCGTTCGGAATCAGTTTTGCGCAGTGTTAACTGAAACACGGATATCTGTCTCATACGGAGTCCGTTTTGGCTCAACAAGTGGTCAAAACGTTTGTGACCACCAGATGCTTCAAAGGATTCTGTCATAGGGAACTTTTGGAGAACTTTTCTTAAGGAGCTCGTTCAGAAACTTGTATCGAAACATTCTTAATGAGCACTTGACAAACGCATTTCGAGAACATACACAAAGTCCCAGCTATGGACCTAGTGCATCATCATAACTGAGGTCTCTTGCATTTCCCTCCAAGTAATTGGATCTCATATGGAGATGTTTAGTGAAGTAGAATGGAAAAAATCGAATGCAACTACACAAGAACCAGTCTGTAACTGTCGTTCGGAATCAGTTTTGCGCAGTGTTAACTAAAACATGGATATCTGACTCATACGGAGTCCGTTTTGGCTCCACAAGTGGTCAAAACGTTTGTGACGACCAGATGCTTCAAAGGATTCTTTCATAGGGAACTTTTGGAGAACTTTTCTTAAGGAGTTCGTTCAGAAACTTGTATAGAAACTTTCTTAATGAGCACTCGACAAACGCATTTCGAGAACATACACAAAGTCCCAGCTATGGACCTAGTGCATCATCATAACTGAGGTCTCTTGCATTTGCCTACAAGTAAATGGATCTCATATGGAGATGTTTAGTGAAGTGTAATGGAAAAATTGAATGCAACAACACAAGAACCAGTCTGTAACTGTCGTTCGAATTCAGTTTGGCACAGTGTTAACTGAAACATGGATATCTGACTCATACAGAGTCCGTTTTGCTCCACAAGTAGTCAAAACATTTGAGACGACCAGATGCTTCAAATGATTCTTTCATAGGGAACTTTTGGAGATCTTTTCTTAATTAGTTCGTTCAGAAACTTGTATAGAAACTTTCTTAATGAGCACTCGACAAACGCATTTCGAGAACATACAGAAAGTCCCAGCTCTAGACCTAGTGCATCATCATAACTGAGGTCTCTAGCATTTCCCTACAAGTAATTGGATCTCATATGGAGATGTCTAGTGAAGTAGAATGGAGAAAATCGAATGCAACTACACAAGAACTAGTCTGTAACTATTGTTCGGAATCAGTTTTGCGCAGTGTTAACTGAAACATGGATATCTGACTCATACGGAGTCCGTTTTGGCTCCACAAGTAGGCAAAACATTTGTGACAACCAGATGCTTCGAAGGATTCTTTCATAGTGAACTTTTGGAGAACTTTTCTTAAGGAGTTCGTTCAGAAACTTGTATAGAAACTTTCTTAATGAGCACTCGACAAACGCATTTCGAGAACATACACAAGATCCCAGGTATGGACCAGGTGCATCATCATAACTGAGGTCTCTCGCATTTCCCTACAAGTAATTGGATCTCATATGGAGATGTTTAGTGAAGTAGAATGGAAAAAATCGAATGCAACTACACCAGAACCAGTCTGTAACTGTCGTTCGGAATCAGTTTTGCGCAGTGATAACTGAAACATGTATATCTGACTCATACGGACTCCGTTTTTGCTCCACAAGTAGTCAAAACATTTGTGACGACCAGATGCTTCAAAGGATTCTTTAATAGGGAACTTTTGGAGAACTTTTCTTAAGGAGTTCGTTCAGAAACTTGTATAGAAACTTTCTTAATGAGCACTCGACAAACGCATTTCGAGAACATACACAAAGTACCAGCTATGGACCTAGTGCATCATCATAACTAAGGTCTCTTGCATTTCCCTACAAGTAATTGGATCTCATATGGAGATGTTTAGTGAAGTAGAATGGAAAAAATCGAATGCAACTACACAAGAACTAGTCTGTAACTATCGGTCGGAATCGGTTTTGCGCAGTGTTAACTGAAACATGGATATCTGACTCATACGGAGTCCGTTTTGGCTCCACAAGTAGTCAAAACATTT
>NC_057805.1:429858554-429863418 GCF_018294505.1 Triticum aestivum
GAACTTTTGGAGAACTTTTCTTAAGGAGTTCGTTCAGAAACTTGTATAGAAACATTCTTAATGAGCACTCGACAAACGCATTTCGAGAACATACACAAAGTCCCAGCTATGGACCTAATGCATCATCATAACTGAGGTCTCTTTCATTTCCCTACAAGTAATTGGATCTCATATGGAGATGTTTGGTGAAGTAGAATGGAAAAAATCGAATGCAACTACACAAGAACTAGTTTGTAACTATCGTTCGGAATCAGTTTTGCGCAGTGTTAACTGAAACATGGATATCTGACTCATACGGAGTCCGTTTTGGCTCCACAAGGAGTCAAAACGTTTGTGACAACCAGATGCTTCAAGGGATTCTTTCATAGTGAACTTTTGGAGAACTTTTCTTAAGGAGTTCGTTCAGAAACTTGTATAGAAACTTTCTTAATGAGCACTCGACAAACGCATTTCGAGAAAATACACAAAATCCCAGATATGGACCAGGTGCATCATCATAAATGAGGTATCTTGCATTTCCCTACAAGTAATTGGATCTCATATGGAGATGTTTAGTGAAGTATAATTAAAAAAAATCGAATGCAACTACACAAGAACCAGTCTGTAACTGTTGTTCGGAATCAGTTTCCCGCAGTGTTAACTGAAACATGGATATCTGACTCATACGGAGTCCGTTTTGGCTCCACAAGTAGGAAAAACTTTTGTGACAACCATATGCTTCAAAGGATTCTTTCATAGTGAACTTTTGGAGAACTTTTCTTAAGGAGTTCGTTAAGAAACTTGTACAGAAACTTTCTTAATGAGCACTCAACAAACGCATTTCGAGAACATACACAAGATCCCAGATATGGACCAGGTGCATCATCATAACTGAGGTCTCTCGCATTTCCCTACAAGTAATTGGATCTCATATGGAGATGTTTAGTGAAGTAGAATGGAAAAAATCGAATGCAACTACACAAGAACCAGTCTGTAACTGTCATTCGGAATCAGTTTTACGCAGTGATAACTGAAACATGTATATCTGACTCATACGGAGTCCGTTTTTGCTCCACAAGTAGTCAAAACATTTGTGACGACCAGATGCTTCAAAGGATTCTTTAATAGGGAACTTTTGGAGAACTTTTCTTAAGGAGTTCGTTCAGAAACTTGTATAGAAACTTTCTTAATGAGCACTCGACACACGCATTTCGAGAACATAAACAAAGTACCAGCTATGGACCTAGTGCATCATCATAACTGAGGTCTCTTTTATTTCCCTACAAGTAATTGGATCTCATATGGAGATGTTTAGTGAAGTAGAATGGAAAAAATCGAATGCAACTACACAAGAACTAGTCTGTAACTATCGTTCGGAATCGGTTTTGCGCAGTGTTAACTGAAACATGGATATCTGACTCATACGGAGTCCGTTTTGGCTCCACAAGTAGTCAAAACATTTGTGACAACCAGATGCTTAAAATGATTCTTTCATAGGGAACTTTTGGAGAACTTTTCTTAAGGAGTTCGTTCAGAAACTTGTATAGAAACTTTCTTAATGAGCACTCGACAAACGCATTTCGAGAACATACACAAAGTACCAGCTATGGACCTCGTGTATCATCATAACTGAGGTCTCTTGCATTTCCCTACAAGTAATTGGATCTCATATGGAGATGTTTAGTGAAGTAGAATGGAAAAAATCGAATGCAACTACACAACAACCAGTCTGTAACTGTCGTTCGGAATCAGTTTTGCGCAGTGTTAACTGAAACATGGATATCTGACTCATACGGAGTCTGTTTTGGCTCCACAAGTAATGAAAACGTTTGTGACGACCAGATGCTTCAAAGGATTCTTTCATAGGGAACTTTCGGAGAACTTACTTAAGGAGTTCGTTCAGAAACTTGTATAGAAACTTTCCTAATGAGCACTCGACGAACGCATTTCGAGAAGATACACAAAGTCCCAGCTCTGGACCAAGTGCATCAACATAACTGAGGTCTCTTGCATTTCCCTACAAGTAATTGGATCTCATATGGAGACGTTTAGTGAAGTAGAATGGAAAAAATCGAATGCAACTACACAAGAACCAGTCTGTAACTGTCGTTTGGAATCAGTTTTGCGCAGTGTTAACTGAAACATGGAAATCTGACTCATACGGAGTCCGTTTTGGCTCAACAAGTGGTCAAAACGTTTGTGACCACCAGATGCTTCAAAGGATTCTTTCATAGGGAACTTTTGGAGAACTTTTCCTAAGGAGTTCGTTCAGAAACTTGTATAGAAACATTCTTAATGAGCACTCGACAAACGCATTTCGAGAACATACACAAAGTCCCAGCTATGAACCTAGTGCATCATCATAACTGAGGTCTCTTGCATTTCCCTACAAGTAATTGGATCTCATATAGATATGTTTAGTGAAGTAGAATGGAAAAAATCGAATGCAACTACACAAGAACCAGTCTGTAACTGTCGTTCGGAATTAGTTTTGCGCAGTGTTAACTAAAACATGGATATCTGACTCATACGGAGTCCATTTTTGCTCCACAAGTGGTCAAAACCTTTGTGACGACCAGATGCTTCAAAGGATTCTTTCATAGGGAATTTTGGAGAACTTTTCTTAAGGAGTTCGTTCAGAAACTTGTATAGAAACTTTCTTAATGAGCACTCGACAAACGCATTTCGAGAACATACACAAAGTCCCAGCTATGGACCTAGTGCATCATCATAATTGAGGTCTCTTGCATTTGCCTACAAGTAATTGGATCTCATATGGAGATGTTTTGTGAAGTATAATGGAAAAATAGAATGCAACAACATAAGAACCAGTCTGTAACTGTCGTTCGAAATCAGTTTTGCGCAGTGTTAATGTAGCGACCCGACCCGAATGGATCAAGTCTCTGTGCTTAAGTGTCATCCCTGGATCGGTATGCTGACACATACAGTACTCGAGGATTTATAACAGAGGTAAATCACATGCATAAAGTAACGTAAATACTATTACCTCAATCCAAAGTAGCGGAAGTAACAAGGTTGTGGATTCCCATCAACACCAACGGCAAAGTTGAGTGTAGAAATCGTAACCCTAACGTATCACTTACTCGTCGTAAGATATCCTGCAACATGAAACGTTGCAGCCCGAAAACGGGTCAGTACATTGAATATACTGGCAAATTCACACCATAGAGAAATGATGAACAAAGGCTATCACTACATGCATATATGGCTGGTGGAAAAGCTCTATGGTTATAATGTTTTTGCGAAAAGCCAATTTTTCCCTACTTCAAAGGAATAAATTTTATTTAACTATCATGGTGGTTGTGAAACATTGAGATGGTTGACAGCATCTCAATCCCAATTAAGTATCATCATTAACCCAACAATATTAATTAAAGTAACATGATGAGATCAACGGGATAATCCAAGAACTAGATACTCAAGATGTCCATAACCGGGGACACGGCTAATCATGATTAGTTTGTACACTCTGCAGAGGTTTGCGCACTTTTCCCCACAAGACTCGATCGCCTCCGCTTGATTCTTGCACTGCATGATGTTTGAGAAACGAATGACCGAGACACAGTCTTTCAGAAACAATCACTCTTTACTCTGGATGGACCGGTACACCTACTTTCCCCTACATCTGCTAGTCCACCTCTTCAAGAGATCCTGTAACCTACTCAGCTATGCTAGAGCCCATAATAGCTTGTGGCTGCACACGGAAGTTTCTAGCATGAATAATCTTATGATCCCTTTGAGCCTGGGTGGCGGACCTTATACATACAGGCAACACTGGGTTCTCCAGGTGCCTCAATCCACCCAGATGTGAGTTTTAGTTGCCACCTTAAGTTGAACCATTAATAACATCTCACATCTGTCATGAATATCACTCAAACCCAATCCACGTCTACGAGCATAGCATAGCAATATAATAGCAACGTAGAAGTAACTCCCAATGGTTTGATAATAAAACAGGTAATAGGTACTACCTCAACTACTTCCCAGTTCCCACAATTTAATTAGATCCTAATCATGCAAGTGTTCGAGGAAAACAGATCTAATGCAATAAAACTGGGTATGAACGGGGTATGATCAAAATGTGAACTTGCCTGCAATGCTGATGAAGATGATTCGCACTCAAAACTCTTGATAGATCTACTCGTCACACTCCGGTCAATCTATCGTAAGCAAGCAGTAGCAACCATACATAAGCAATCACTCAAGATCAGAAAGATCGAAGAAAACAATTCGGAAAACTTCAAAACCAAGCAAATAACTCTTGCAACATAAAACAATTTCTAACAGCACCAAAATTATGTGAATTTGTCCTTATCAGAAAGTTTAGGTCAAGAGCTTCAATTTGCAAAAAGAATCAACTCAAACGGAGTTACGGAACTCAAGTTATGAACAAAAGAAATTTGAATACAAATCTGTTTGAATTCAAATTTTAAAACTTTCAAAAACATGTTTAAGTTGTTTACTGGATAGAGGAGATCATAACGAAGACGTGGGCGTTGGTTTCGTTGGATTTGGACAAACGAGTAAAAAGTTATAGACGTTTGAAGATCAGGGGCTAATCTGTAAATAAGATATTCACAGACGGGTCCCTGGCCGAAAATAACAGAAAAATAAAAAAACTAAATAGTGAACGTTCGTTTATAGGATCTAAACAGTGGACGTTCGTTGTTTATAAAACCTAAAAAAACAGATCTAGGTTTTCTTAATAAAACCAAACGAATAAAAAAAACGGGGCGGTTCACGGTTTATACAGGTTCGCGGCGGTTTTCGGCGGCGGACCGGGTCGGCGGTGGCGTGGTTCGCCGGCGAAGTGCGGCGGAGCGACGCGGCGGCGGCGGCGGCTCGGGTCCGGCGGCTCCGGTCG
>NC_057805.1:429863828-429865750 GCF_018294505.1 Triticum aestivum
GGCGCGGTGGCGTGCGGGAGGGGGCAGGAGAGGAGGAGTCCGGCGGGGAGACGGCTCCGGCGAGCCGTGGCGGCGGCGGACTCCCGCCTGGAGGTCGGGGACGCGCGGGCGTTGGGCTGGGCCGTGGCCTGGCTGGGTGCTGGGCCGGCCCAGCTCGGCGGAGGTTTTTTTTTAAAAAAACAGAGAAAGAAATAATAAAACAAAAGAAAAAGAAAATATTATATAGGCATATAATATATCAAAATTTTCAGAAAAAGATTTCCTACAACGTGGACATTTTTGTAAAGTCAAATAAAATACACACAAATTTTAATAAATCAAACAGTGCTACTGCCTTAATAAAATCCAATAAAAATCATTTTAAAAATACCAAAATGATTTCAAATTTATTTTTCTCCAATTTTCTGATGTAGGGAATCATGTTACCCTATTTTCTGTATATTTTGTTTTTGGAGAAAAATAATTTGAATAAAACTCAAATAACTCCAATATTGAAAATAATTTCAATGGGACTTTGATTTTAATCCTTTGAAACTCCCAACTCATATTTCATTGGTTTTGAAGAAGTCATATTATCTTCTCTCGTGAAAATCATTGAGTTGCCTAAAGTTTCAGAATTGGAAAAATATTCTCGAATGAAATTCAAATACTTTCAACACCCCTTTTCATTTAAATAAATGGAAGAAGTCATGTCATCTTCTCTCGAGGGTTTTGTGATGAAAAGAATTTGAATTCATGGAGATCATAAAAGCAAAATGAAAGTTTGGGAAAGTCCTTTTATTCCCTCTCATTTAATTTTCAAAAGATTTCAAATTCCACTCACTTTCAGTCAATCAATCAAACAAGCAATCCAACAAACAATCAAATCTATCTATTTATTATAACATTCCAAAATTTAGAATTTTGGGATGTTACAGTTAACTGAAACATGGATATCTGACTCATACGGAGTCCGTTTTGGCTCCACAAGTAGTCAAAACGTTTGTGACGACGTGATGCTTCAAAGGATTCTTGCATAGGGAACTTTTGGAGAACTTTACTTAAGGAGTTCTTTTAGAAACTTGTATAGAAACTTTCTTAATCAGCACTCGACAAACGCATTTCGAGAAGATACACAAAGTCCCAGCTCTAGACCTAGTGCATCATCATAACTGAGGTCTCTTGCATTTCCCTACAAGTAGTTGGATCTCATATGGAGATGTTTAGTGAAGTAGAATGGAAAAGATCGAATGCAACTACACAAGAACCAGTGTGTAACTGTCGTTCGGAATTAGTTTTGCGCAATGTTAACTGAAACATGGATATCTGACTCATACGGAGTCCGTTTTGGCTCCACAAGTGGTCAATACGTTTGTGACGACCAGATGCTTCAGAGGATTCTTTCATAGGGTACTTTTGCAGAACTTTTCTTAAGGAGTTCGTTCAGAAACTTGTATAGAAACATTCTTAATAAGCACTCGACAAACAAATTTGGAGAACATACAGAAAGTCCCAGCTATGGACCTAATGCATCATCATAACCGAGGTCTCTTACATTTCCCTACAAGTAATTGGATCTCATATGTAGATGTCTACTGAAGTAGAATGGAAAAAATCGAATGCAACTATACAAGAACCGGTCTGTAACTGTCGTTCGAAATCAGTTTTGCGCAGTGTTAACTAAAACATCGATATCTGACTCATACGGAGTACGTTTTGGCTCCACAGGTAGTCAAAACGTTTGTGACAACCAGATGCTTCAAAGGATTCTTTCATAGGGAACTTTTTGAGAACTTTACTTAAGGAGTTCTTTTAGAAACTTGTATCGAAACTTTCTTAATCAGCACTCGACAAACGCATTTCGAGAAGATACACAAAGTCCCAACTCTAGACCTAGTGCATCATCATAACTGAGGTCTCTTGCATTTCCCTACAAGTAATTG
>NC_057805.1:429865760-429869241 GCF_018294505.1 Triticum aestivum
TTTGGAGAACTTTTCTTAAGGAGTTCGTTCAGAAACTTGTATAGAAACATTCTTAATGAGCACTCGACAAACGCATTTCGAGAACATACAGAAAGTCCCAGCTATGGACCTAATGCATCATCATAACTGAGGTCTCTTACATTTCCCTACAAGTAATTGGATCTCATATGGAGATGTCTAGTGAAGTAGAATGGAAAAAATTGAATGCAACTACACAAGAACCAGTCTGTAACTGTCGTTCGAAATCATTTTTGCGCAGTGTTAACTGAAACATGCATATCTGACTCATACGGAGTCCGTTTTGGCTCCACAAGTTGTGAAAATGTTTGTGAGGAGTAGATGCTTCAAAGGATTCTTTCATAGGGAACTTTTGGAGAACTTTACTTAAGGAGTTCTTTTAGAAACTTTTATAGAAACTTTCTTAATCAGCACTCGACAAACGCATTTCGAGACGATACACAAAGTCCCAGCTCTAGACCTAGTGCATCATCATAACTGAGGTCTCTTGCATTTCCCTACAAGTAATTGTATCTCATATGGAGATGTTTAGTGAAGTAGAATGGAAAAAATCGAATGCAACTACACAAGAACAAGTGTGTAACTGTCGGTCGGAATTAGTTTTGCGCAGTGTTAACTGAGACATGGATATCTGACTCATACGGAGTCCTTTTTGGCTCCACAAGTGGTCAAAACGTTTCTAACGACCAGATGCTTCAAAGGATTCTTTCATAGGGAACTTTTGGAGAACTTTTCTGAAGGAGTTCCTTCAGAAACTTGTATAGAAACTTTCTTAATCAGCACTCGACAAACGCATTTCGAGAAGATACACAAAGTCCCAGCTCTAGACCTAGTGCATCATCATAACTGAGGTCTCTTGCATTTCCCTAGAAGTAGTTGGATCTCATATGGAGATGTTTAGTGAAGTAGAATGGAAAAGATCGAATGCAACTACACAAGAACAAGTGTGTAACTGTCGTTCGGAATTAGTTTTGCGCAGTGTTAACTGAAACATGGATATCTGACTCATACGGAGTCCGTTTTGGCTCCACAAGTGGTCAATACGTTTGTGACGACCAGATGCTTCAGAGGATTCTTTCATAGGGTACTTTTGCAGAACTTTTCTTAAGGAGTTCGTTCAGAAACTTGTATAGAAACATTCTTAATGAGCACTCGACAAACAAATTTGGAGAACTTACAGAAAGTCCCAGCTATGGACCTAATGCATCATCATAACCGAGGTCTCTTACATTTCCCTACAAGTAATTGGATCTCATATGTAGATGTCTACTGAAGTAGAATGGAAAAAATCGAATGCAACTATACAAGAACCGGTCTGTAACTGTCGTTCGAAATCAGTTTTGCGCAGTGTTAACTAAAACATCGATATCTGACTCATACGGAGTCCGTTTTGGCTCCACAGGTAGTCAAAACGTTTGTGACAACTAGATGCTTCAAAGGATTCTTTCATAGGGAACTTTTTGAGAACTTTACTTAAGGAGTTCTTTTAGAAACTTGTATCGAAACTTTCTTAATCAGCACTCGACAAACGCATTTCGAGAAGATACACAAAGTCCCAACTCTAGACCTAGTGCATCATCATAACTGAGGTCTCTTGCATTTCCCTACAAGTAATTGGATCTCATATGGCGATGTTTAGTGAAGTAGAATGGAAAAAATCGAATGCAACTACACAAGAACCAGTGTGTAACTGTCGTTCGGAATTAGTTTTGTGCAGTGTTAACTGAAACATGGATATCTGACTCATACGGAGTCCGTTTTGGCTCCACAAGTGGTCAAAACGTTTGTGACGACCAGATGCTTCAAAGGATTTCTTTCATAGGGAACCTTTGGAGAACTTTTCTTAAGGAGTTCGTTCAGAAACTTGTATAGAAACATTCTTAATGAGCACTCGACAAACGCATTTCGAGAACATACAGAAAGTCCCAGCTATGGACCTAATGCATCATCATAACTGAGGTCTCTTACATTTCCCTACAAGTAATTGGATCTCATATGGAGATGTCTAGTGAAGTAGAATGGAAAAAATTGAATGCAACTACACAAGAACCAGTCTGTAACTGTCGTTCGAAATCATTTTTGCGCAGTGTTAACTGAAACATGCATATCTGACTCATACGGAGTCCGTTTTGGCTCCACAAGTTGTGAAAATGTTTGTGAGGAGTAGATGCTTCAAAGGATTCTTTCATAGGGAACTTTTGGAGAACTTTACTTAAGGAGTTCTTTTAGAAACTTTTATAGAAACTTTCTTAATCAGCACTCGACAAACGCATTTCGAGACGATACACAAAGTCCCAGCTCTAGACCTAGTGCATCATCATAACTGAGGTCTCTTGCATTTCCCTACAAGTAATTGTATCTCATATGGAGATGTTTAGTGAAGTAGAATGGAAAAAATCGAATGCAACTACACAAGAACAAGTGTGTAACTGTCGGTCGGAATTAGTTTTGCGCAGTGTTAACTGAGACATGGATATCTGACTCATACGGAGTCCTTTTTGGCTCCACAAGTGGTCAAAACGTTTCTAACGACCAGATGCTTCAAAGGATTCTTTCATAGGGAACTTTTGGAGAACTTTTCTGAAGGAGTTCCTTCAGAAACTTGTATAGAAACTTTCTTAATCAGCACTCGACAAACGCATTTCGAGAAGATACACAAAGTCCCAGCTCTAGACCTAGTGCATCATCATAACTGAGGTCTCTTGCATTTCCCTAGAAGTAGTTGGATCTCATATGGAGATGTTTAGTGAAGTAGAATGGAAAAGATCGAATGCAACTACACAAGAACAAGTGTGTAACTGTCGTTCGGAATTAGTTTTGCGCAGTGTTAACTGAAACATGGATATCTGACTCATACGGAGTCCGTTTTGGCTCCACAAGTGGTCAATACGTTTGTGACGACCAGATGCTTCAGAGGATTCTTTCATAGGGTACTTTTGCAGAACTTTTCTTAAGGAGTTCGTTCAGAAACTTGTATAGAAACATTCTTAATGAGCACTCGACAAACAAATTTGGAGAACTTACAGAAAGTCCCAGCTATGGACCTAATGCATCATCATAACCGAGGTCTCTTACATTTCCCTACAAGTAATTGGATCTCATATGTAGATGTCTACTGAAGTAGAATGGAAAAAATCGAATGCAACTATACAAGAACCGGTCTGTAACTGTCGTTCGAAATCAGTTTTGCGCAGTGTTAACTAAAACATCGATATCTGACTCATACGGAGTCCGTTTTGGCTCCACAGGTAGTCAAAACGTTTGTGACAACTAGATGCTTCAAAGGATTCTTTCATAGGGAACTTTTTGAGAACTTTACTTAAGGAGTTCTTTTAGAAACTTGTATCGAAACTTTCTTAATCAGCACTCGACAAACGCATTTCGAGAAGATACACAAAGTCCCAACTCTAGACCTAGTGCATCATCATAACTGAGGTCTCTTGCATTTCCCTACAAGTAATTG
>NC_057805.1:429869251-429875395 GCF_018294505.1 Triticum aestivum
TTTGGAGAACTTTTCTTAAGGAGTTCGTTCAGAAACTTGTATAGAAACATTCTTAATGAGCACTCGACAAACGCATTTCGAGAACATACAGAAAGTCCCAGCTATGGACCTAATGCATCATCATAACTGAGGTCTCTTACATTTCCCTACAAGTAATTGGATCTCATATGGAGATGTCTAGTGAAGTAGAATGGAAAAAATCGAATGCAACTACACAAGAACCAGTCTGTAACTGTCGTTCGAAATCATTTTTGCGCAGTGTTAACTGAAACATGCATATCTGACTCATACGGAGTCCGTTTTGGCTCCACAAGTTGTGAAAATGTTTGTGAGGAGTAGATGCTTCAAAGGATTCTTTCATAGGGAACTTTTGGAGAACTTTACTTAAGGAGTTCTTTTAGAAACTTTTATAGAAACTTTCTTAATCAGCACTCGACAAACGCATTTCGAGACGATACACAAAGTCCCAGCTCTAGACCTAGTGCATCATCATAACTGAGGTCTCTTGCATTTCCCTACAAGTAATTGTATCTCATATGGAGATGTTTAGTGAAGTAGAATGGAAAAAATCGAATGCAACTACACAAGAACAAGTTTGTAACTGTCGGTCGGAATTAGTTTTGCGCAGTGTTAACTGAAACATGGATATCTGACTCATACGGAGTCCTTTTTGGCTCCACAAGTGGTCAAAACGTTTCTAACGACCTGATGCTTCAAAGGATTCTTTCATAGGGAACTTTTGGAGAACTTTTCGTAAGGAGTTCGTTCAGAAACTTGTATAGAAACATTCTTAATTAGCACTCCACAAACGCATTTCGAGAACATACAGAAAGTCCCAGCTATGAACCTAATGCATCATCATAACTGAGGTCTCTTACATTTCCCTATAAGAAATTGGATCTCATATGGATATGTCTAGTGAAGTAGAATGGAAAAAATCGAATGCAACTACACAAGAACCAGTCTGTAACTGTCGTTCGAAATCATTTTTGCGACGTGTTAACTGAAACATGGATATCTGACTCATACGGAGTCCGTTTTGGCTCCACAAGTAGTCAAAACATTTGTGACGACTAGATGTTTCAAAGGATTCTTTCATAGGGAACTTTTGGAGAACTTTACTTAAGGAGTTATTTTAGAAACTTGTATAGAAACTTTCTTAATCAGCACTCGACAAACGCATTTCGAGACGATACACAAAGTCCCAGCTCTAGACCTAGTGCATCATCATAACTGAGGTCTCTTGCATTTCCCTACATGTAATTGGATCTCATATGGAGATGTTTAGTGAAGTAGAATGGAAAAAATCGAATGCAACTACACAAGAACCAGTGTGTAACTGTCGTTCGGAATTAGTTTTGCGCAGTGTTAACTGGAACATGGATAACTGACTCATACGGAGTCCGTTTTGGCTCCACAAGTGGTAAAAACGTTTGTGACAACCAGATGCTTCAAAGGATTCTTTCATAGGGAACTTTTGGAGAACTTTTCTTAAGGAGTTCGTTCAGAAACTTGTATAGAAACTTTCTTTATGAGCACTCGACAAACGCATTTTGAGAACATACACAAAATCCCAGATATGGACCAGGTGAATCATCATAACTGAGGTCTCTTTCATTTCCCTACAAGTAATTGGATCTCTAATGGAGATGTTTAGTGAAGTAGAATGGAAAGAAACGAATGCAACTACACAAGAACCAGTCTGTAACTGTCGTTCGGAATCAGTTTTGCGCTGTGATAACTGAAACATGGATATCTGACACATACGGAGTCCGTTTTGGCTCCAAAGTAGTCAAAATGTTTGTGACGACCAGATGCTTCAAAGGATTCTTTCATAGGGAACTTTTGGAGAACTTTTCTTAAGGAGTTCGTTCAAAAACTTGTATAGAAACTTTCTTAATGAGCAGTCGACAAACGCATTTCGAGAACGTACACAAAGTACCAGCTATGGACCTAGTGCATCATCATAAATGAGGTCTCTTGCATTTCCCTACAAGTAATTGGATCTCATATGGAGATGTTTAGTGAAGTAGAATGGAAAAAATCGAATGCAACTACACAAGAACCAGTCTGTAACTGTCGTTCGGAATCTGTTTTGCGCAGTGTTAACTGAAACATGGAGATCTGACTCATACGGAGTCCGTTTTGGCTCCACAAGTATTCAAAACGTTTGTGACGACCAGATGCTTCAAAGGATTCTTTCATAGGGAACTTTTGGAGAACTTTACTTAAGGAGTTCATTCAGAAACTTGTATAGAAACTTTCTTAATGAGCACTCGACAAACGTATTTCGAGAAGATACACAAAGTCCCAGCTCTGGACCTAGTGCATCATCATAACTGAGGTCTCTTGCATTTCCTTATAAGTAATTGGATCTCATATGGAGATGTTTAGTGAAGTAGAATGGAAAAAATCGAATGCAACTACACAAGAACCAGTCTGTAACTGTCGTTCAGAATCAGTTTTGCGCAGTGTTAACTGAAACATGGATATCTGACTCATACAGAGTCCGTTTTGGCTCAACAAGTGGTCAAAACGTTTGTGACGACCAGATGCTTCAAAGGATTCTTTCATAGGGAAATTTTGGAGAACTTTACTTAAGGAGTTCATTGAGAAACTTGTATAGAAACTTTCTTAATGAGCACTCGACAAACGCATTTCGAGAAGATACACAAAGTCCCAGCTCTGGACCTAGTGCATCATCATAACTGAGGTCTCTTGCATTTCCCTACAATTAATTGGATCTCATATGGAGATGTTTAGTGAAGAAGAATGGAAAAAATCGAATGCAACTACACAAGAACCAGTCTGTAACTGTCGTACGGAATCTGTTTTGCGCAGTGTTAACTGAAACATGGATATCTGACACATACGGAGTCCGTATTGGCTCAACAAGTGGTCAAAATGTTTGTGACGACCAGATGCTTCAAAGGATTCTTTCATAGGGAACTTTTGAAGAACTTTACTTAAGGAATTCGTTCAGAAACTTGTATAGAAACTTTCTTAATGAGCACTGGACAAACGCATTTCGAGAACATACACAAAGTCCCAGCTATGGACCTAATCCATCATCATAACTGAGGTCTCTTGCATTTCCCTACAAGTAATTGGATCTCATATGGAGATGTCTAGTGAAGTAGAATGGAAAAAATCGAATGCAACTACACAAGAACCAGTCTGTAACTGTCGTTCGAAATCATTTTTGCGCAGTGTTAACTGAAACATGCATATCTGACTCATACGGAGTCCGTTTTGGCTCCACAAGTTGTGAAAATGTTTGTGAGGAGTAGATGCTTCAAATGATTCTTTCATAGGGAACTTTTGGAGAACTTTACTTAAGGAGTTCTTTTAGAAACTTTTATAGAAACTTTCTTAATCAGCACTCGACAAACGCATTTCGAGACGATACACAAAGTCCCAGCTCTAGACCTAGTGCATCATCATAACTGAGGTCTCTTGCATTTCCCTACAAGTAATTGGATCTCATATGGAGATGTTTAGTGAAGTAGAATGGAAAAAATCGAATGCAACCACACAAGAACCAGTGTGTAACTGTCGTTCGGAATTAGTTTTGCGCAGTGTTAACTGAAACATGGATATCTGACTCATACAGAGTCCGTTTTGGCTCAACAAGTGGTCAAAACGTTTGTGATGACCAGATGCTTCAAAGGATTCTTTCATAGGGAAATTTTGGAGAACTTTACTTAAGGAGTTCATTGAGAAACTTGTATAGAAACTTTCTTAATGAGCACTCGACAAACGCATTTCGAGAAGATACACAAAGTCCCAGCTCTGGACCTAGTGCATCATCATAACTGAGGTCTCTTGCATTTCCCTACAAGTAATTGGATCTCATATGGAGATGTTTAGTGAAGAAGAATGGAAAAAATCGAATGCAACTACACAAGAACCAGTCTGTAACTGTCGTACGGAATCTGTTTTGCGCAGTGTTAACTGAAACATGGATATCTGACACATACGGAGTCCGTATTGGCTCAACAAGTGGTCAAAATGTTTGTGACGACCAGATGCTTCAAAGGATTCTTTCATAGGGAACTTTTGAAGAACTTTACTTAAGGAATTCGTTCAGAAACTTGTATAGAAACTTTCTTAATGAGCACTGGACAAACGCATTTCGAGAACATACACAAAGTCCCAGCTATGGACCTAATCCATCATCATAACTGAGGTCTCTTGCATTTCCCTACAAGTAATTGGATCTCATATGGAGATTTCTAGTGAAGTAGAATGGAAAAAATCGAATGCAACTACACAAGAACCAGTCTGTAACTGTCGTTCGAAATCAGTTTTGCGCAGTGTTAACAGAAACAAGGATATCTTAAACATACGTAGTCCATTTTGGCTCCACAAGTAGTCAAAACTTTTGTGACGACTAGATGCTTCAAAGGATTATTTCATAGTGAACTTTTGGAGAAGTTTACTTAAGGAGTTCTTTTAGAAACTTGTATCGAAACTTTCTTAATCAGCAGTCGACAAATGCATTTCGAGAAAATACACAAAGTCTCAGCTCTAGACCTAGTGCATCATCATAACTGAGGTCTCTTGCATTTCCCTACAAGTAATTGGATCTCATATGGAGATGTTTAGTGAAGTAGAATGGAAAAAATCGAATGCAACTACACAAGAACCAGTGTGTAACTGTCGTTCGGAATTAGTTTTGCGCAGTGTTAACTGAAACAAGGATATCTGACTCATACGGAATCCGTTTTGGCTCCACAAGTGGTCAAAATGTTTGCGACAACTAGATGCTTCAAAGGATTCTTTCATAGGGAACTTTTGGAGAACTTTTCTTAAGGAGTTCGTTCAGAAACTTGTATAGAAACATTCTTAATGAGCACTCGACAAACGCATTTTGAGAACATACAGAAAGTCCCAGCTATGGACCTAATGCATCATCATAACTGAGGTCTCTTACATTTCCCTACAAGTAATTGGATCTCATATGGAGATGTCTAGTGAAGTAGAATGGAAAAAATCGAATGCAACTACACAAGAACCAGTCTGTAACTGTCGTACGGAATCAGTTTTGCGCAGTGTTAACTGAAACATGGATATCTGACTCATACGGAGTCCGTTTTGGCTCAACAAGTGGTTAAAACGTTTTTGACGACCAGATGCTTGAAAGGATTCTTTCATAGGGAACTTTTGGAGAACTTTTCTTAAGGAGTTCGTTCAGAAACTTGTATAGAAACATTCTTAATGTGCATCGACAAATGCATTTCGAGAACATACACCAAGTCTCAGCTATGGACCTAGTGCATCATCATAACTGAGGTCTCTTGCATTTCCCTACAAGTAATTGGATCTCATATGGAGATGTTTAGTGAGGAAGAATGGAAAAAATCGAATGCAACTACACAAGAACCAGTGTGTAATTGTCGTTGGGAATCAGTTTTGCGCAGTGTTAACTGGAACATGGATATCTGACTCATACGTAGTCCGTTTTGGCTCCACAAGTAGTCAAAACGTTTGTGACAACAAGATGCTTCAAAGGATTCTTTCATAGTGATCTTTTGGAGAACTTTTCTTAAGGAGTTCGTTCAGAAACTTGTATAGAAACTTTCTTAATGAGCACTCGAGAAACGCATTTCGAGAACATACACAAAATCCCAGATATGGACCAGGTGCATCATCATAACTGAGGTCTCTTGCATTTCCCTACAAGTAATTGGATCTCATATGGAGATGTTTAGTGAAGTAGAATGGAAAATATCGAATGCAACTACACAAGAACCAGTCTGTAACTGTCGTTCGGAATCAGTTTTGCGCAGTGATAACTGAAACATGGATATCTGACACATACGGAGTCCGTTTTGGATCCAATGTAGTGAAAACGTTGGTGACGAGCATATGCATCAAAGGATTCTTTCATAGGGAACTTTTGGAGAACTTTTCTTAAGGAGTTCGTTCTAAAACTTGTATAGAAACTTTGTAATGAGCACTCGACAAACGCATTTCGAGAACATACACAAAGTACCAGCTATGGACCTAGTTCATCATCATAACTGAGGTCTCTTGCATTTCCCTACAAGTAATTGGATATCATATGGAGATGTTTAGTGAAGAAGAATGGAAAAAATCGAATGCAACTACACAAGAACCAGTGTGTAATTGTCGTTCGGA
>NC_057805.1:429875778-429887133 GCF_018294505.1 Triticum aestivum
AGTTTTGCGCAGTGTTAACAGAAACATGGATATCTGACTCATACGGAGTCCGTTTTGGCTCCACAAGTAGTCAAAACATTTGTGACGAACAGATGCTTCAAAGGATTCTTTCATAGGGAACTTTTGGAGAACTTTACTTAAGGAGTTCTTTTAGAAACTTGTATAGAAACTTTATTAATCAGCAGTCGACAAACGCATTTCGAGAACATACAGAAAGTCCCAGCTATGGACCTAATGCATCATCATAACTGAGGTCTCTTACATTTCCCTACAAGTAATTGCATCTCATATGGATATGTCTAGTGAAGTAGAATGGAAAAAATTGAATGCAACTACACAAGAACCAGTGTGTAACTGTCGTACGGAATCAGTTTTGCGCAGTGTTAACTGAAACATGGATATCGGACTCATACGGAGTCCGTTTTGGCTCAACAAGTGGTCAAAACGTTTGTGACGACCAGATACTTCAAAGGATTCTTTCATAGGGAAGTTTTGGAGAACTTTACTTAAGGAGTTCTTTTAGAAACTTGTATAGAAACTTTCTTAATCAGCACTCGACAAACGCATTTCGAGAAGATACACAAAGTCCCAGCTCTAGACCTAGTGCATCATCATAACTGAGGTCTCTTGCATTTCCCTACAAGTAATTGGATCTGATATGCAGATGTTTAGTGAAGTAGAATGGAAAAAATCGAATGCAACTACACAAGAACTAGTGTGTAACTGTCGTTCGGAATTAGTTTTGCGCAGTGTTAACTAAAACATGGATATCTGACTCATACGGAGTCCGTTTCGGCTCCACAAATGGTCAAAACGTTTGTGACGACCAGATGCTTCAAAGGATTCTTTCATAGGGAACTTTTGGAGAACTTTTCTTAAGGAGTTCGTTCAGAAACTTGTATAGAAACATTCTTAATGAGCACTCGACAAACGCATTTCGAGAACATACAGAAAGTCCCAGCTATGGACCTAATGCATCATCATAACTGAGGTCTCTTACATTTCCCTACAAGTAATTGGATCTCATATGGAGATGTCTAGTGAAGTAGAATGGAAAAAATCGAATGCAACTACACAAGAACCAGTCTATAACTGTCGTACGGAATCAGTTTTGCGCAGTGTTAACTGAAACATGGATATCTGACTCATACGGAGTCCGTTTTGGCTCAACAAGTGGTCAAAACGTTTTTGACGACCAGATGCTTCAAAGGATTCTTTCATAGGGAACTTTTGGAGAACTTTTCTTAAGTAGTTCGTTCAGAAACTTGTATAGAAACATTCTTAATGTGCATCGACAAATGCATTTCGAGAACATACACCAAGTCTCAGCTATGGACCTAGTGCATCATCATAACTGAGGCCTCTTGCATTTCCTACAAGTAATTGGATCTCATATGGAGATGTTTAGTGAAGAAGAATGGAAAAAATCGAATGCAACTACACAAGAACCAGTGTGTAATTGTCGTTCGGAATCAGTTTTGCGCAGTGTTAACTAAAACATGGATATCTGACTCATACGGAGTCCGTTTTGGCTCCACAAGTAGTCAAAACGTTTGTGACAACAAGATTTTTCAAAGGATTGTTTCATAGTGATCTTTTGGAGAACTTTTCTTAAGGAGTTCGTTCAGAAACTTGTATAGAAACTTTCTTAATGAGCATTCGACAAACGCATTTCGAGAACATACACAAAATCCCAGATATGGATCAGGTGCATCATCATAACTGAGGTCTCTTGCATTTGCCTACAATTAATTGGATCTCATATGGAGATGTTTAGTGAAGTAGAATGGAAAATATCGAATGCAACTACACAAGAACCAGTCTGTAACTGTCGTTCGGAATCAGTTTTGCGCAGTGATAACTGAAACATGGATATCTGACACATACGGAGTCCGTTTTGGATCCAATGTAGTGAAAACGGTTGTGACGACCAGATGCATCAAAGGATTCTTTCATAGGGAACTTTTGGAGAACTTTTCTTACGGAGTTCGTTCTAAAACTTGTATAGAAACTTTCTTAATGAGCACTCGACAAACGCATTTCGAGAACATACACAAAGTACCAGCTATGGACCTAGTTCATCATCATAACTGAGGTCTCTTGCATTTCCCTACAAGTAATTGGATATCATATGGAGATGTTTAGTGAAGAAGAATGGAAAAAATCGAATGCAACTACACAAGAACCACTGTGTAATTGTCGTTCGGAATCAGTTTTGCGCAATATTAACTAAAACATGGATATCTGACTCATACGGAGTTCGTTTTGGCTCCACAAGTGGTCAAAACGTTTGTGACGACCAGATGCTTCAAAGGATTCTTTCATATGGAACTTTTGAAGAAATTTTCTTACGGAGTTCGTTCAGAAACTTGTATAGAAACTTTCTTAATGAGCACTCGACAAACGCATTTCGAGAACATACACAAAGTTCCAGCTATGGACCTAGTGCATCATCATAACTGAGGTCTCTTGCATTTGCCTACAAGTAATTGGATCTCATATGCAGATGTTTAGTGCAGTATAATGGAAAAATAGAATGCAACAACACAAGAACCAGTCTGTAACTGTCGTTCGAAATCAGTTTTGCGCAGTGTTAACAGAAACATGGATATCTGACTCATACGGAGTCCGTTTTGGCTCCACAAGTAGTCAAAACGTTTGTGACGAACAGATGCTTCAAAGGATTCTTTCATAGGGAACTTTTGGAGAACTTTACTTAAGGAGTTCTTTTAGAAACTTGTATAGAAACTTTCTTAATCAGCACTCGACAAACGCATTTCGAGAAAACACACAAAGTCCCAGCTCTTGAGCTAGTGCATCATCATACCTGAGGTCTCTTGAATTTCCCTAAAAGTAATTGGATCTCATATGGAGATGTTTAGTGAAGTAGAATGGAAAAAATCGAATGCAACAACACAAGAACCAGTGTGTAACTGTCGTTCGGAATTAGTTTTGCGCAGTGTTAACTGAAACATGGATATCTGACTCATACGGAGTCCGTTTTGGCTCCACAAGTGGTCAAAACGTTTGCGACGACTAGATGCTTCAAAGGATTCTTTCATAGGGAACTTTTGGAGAACTTTTCTTAAGGAGTTCTTTCAGAAACTTGTATAGAAACATTCTTAATGAGCACTCGACAAACGCATTTCGAGAACATACAGAAAGTCCCAGCTATGGACCTAATGCATCATCATAACTGAGGTCTCTTACATTTCCCTACAAGTAATTGCATCTCATATGGAGATGTCTAGTGAAGTAGAATGGAAAAAATTGAATGCAACTACACAAGAACCAGTGTGTAACTGTCGTACGGAATCAGTTTTGCGCAGTGTTAACTGAAACATGGATATCGGACTCATACGGAGTCCGTTTTGGCTCAACAAGTGGTCAAAACGTTTGTGACGACCAGATACTTCAAAGGATTCTTTCATAGGGAACTTTTGGAGAACTTTACTTAAGGAGTTCTTTTAGAAACTTGTATAGAAACTTTCTTAATCAGCACTCGACAAACGCATTTCGAGAAGATACACAAAGTCCCAGCTCTAGACCTAGTGCATCATCATATTTGAGGTCTCTTGCATTTCCCTACAAGTAATTGGATCTCATATGGAGATGTTTAGTGAAGTAGAATGGAAAAAATCGAATGCAACTACACAAGAACTAGTGTGTAACTGTCGTTCGGAATCAGTTTTGCGCAGTGTTAACTGAAACATGGATATCTGACTCATACGGAGTCCGTTTTAGCTCCACAAGTGGTCAAAACGTTTGTGACGACTAGATGCTTCAAAGGATTCTTTCATAGGGAACTTTTGGAGAACTTTTCTTAAGGAGTTCGTTCAGAAACTTGTATAGAAACATTCTTAATGAGCACTCGACAAACGCATTTTGAGAACATACACAAAATCCGAGATATGGACCAGGTGCATCATCATAACTGAGGTCTCTTGCATTTCCCTACAAGTAATTGGATCTCATATGGAGATGTTTAGTGAAGTAGAATGGAAAAAATCGAATGCAACTACACAAGAACCAGTTTGTAACTGTCGTTCGGAATCAGTTTTGCGCAGTGATAACTGAAACATGGATATCTCGCACATACGGAGTCCGTTTTGGCTCCAATGTAGTCAAAACATTTGTGACGACCAGATGCTTCAAAGTATTCTTTCATATGGAACTTTTGGAGAACTTTTCTTAAGGAGTTCGTTCTAAAACTTGTATAGAAACTTTCTTAATGAGCACTCGACAAACGCATTTCGAGAACATACACAAAGTAGCAGCTATGGACCTAGTTCATCATCATAACTCAGGTCTCTTGAATTTCCATACAAGTAATTGGATCTCATATGGAGATGTTTAGTGAAGTAGAATGGAAAAAATCGAATGCAACTACAGAAGAACCAGTCTGTAACTGTCGTTCGGAATCAGTTTTGCGCAGTGTTAACTGAAACATGGATATCTGACTCATACGGAGTCCGTTTTGGCTCCACAAGTAGTCAAAACATTTGTGACGACCAGATGCTTCAAAGGATTCTTTCATAGGGAACTTTTGGAGAACTTTACTTAAGGAGTTCATTGAGAAACTTGTATAGAAACTTTCTTAATGAGCACTCAACAAACGCATTTCGAGAAGATACACAAAGTCCCAGCTCTGGACCTAGTGCATCATCATAATTGAGGTCCCTTGCATTTGCCTACATGTAATTGGATCTCATATGGCGATGTTTAGTGAAGTAGAATGGAAAAAATCGAATGCAACTACACAAGAACCAGTCTGTAACTGTTGTACGGAATCAGTTTTGCACAGTGTTAACTGAAACATGGATATCTGACTCATACGGAGTCCGTTTTGGCTCAACAAGTGGTCAAAACGTTTGTGACGACCAGATGCTTCAAAGGATTCTTTCATAGGGAACTTTTGGAGAACTTTTCTTAAGGAGTTCGTTCAGAAACTTGTATAGAAACATTCTTAATGAGCACTCGACAAACGCATTTCGAGAACATACACCAAGTCTCAGCTATGGACCTAGTGCATCATCATAACTGAGGTCTCTTGCATTTCCCTACAAGTAATTGGATCTCATATGGAGATGTTTAGTGAAGAAGAATGGAAAAAATCGAATGCAACTACACAAAAACCAGTGTGTAATTGTCGTTCGGAATCAGTTTTGCGCAGTATTAACTAAAACATGGATATCTGACTCATACGGAGTCCGTTTTGGCTCCACAAGTGGTGAAATAGTTTGTGACGACCATATGCTTAAAAGGATTCTTTCATATGGAACTATTGGAGAAATTTTCTTAAGGAGTTCGTTCAGAAACTTGTATAGAAACTTTGTTAATGAGCACTCGACAAACACATTTCGAGAACATACACAAAGTCCCAGCTATGGACCTAGTGCATCATCATAACTGAGGTCTCTTGCATTTTCCTACAAGTAATTGGATCTCATATGGAGATGTTTAGTGAAGTATAATGGAAAAATAGAATGCAACAACACAAGAACCAGTCTGTAACTTTCGTTCGAAATCAGTTTTGCGCAGTGTTAACTGAAACATGGATATCTGACTCATACTGAGGCCGTTTTAGCTCCACAAGTGGTCAAAACGTTTGTGACAAATAGATGCTTCAAAGGATTCTTTCATAGGGAACTTTTGGAGAACTTTTCTTAAGGAGTTCGTTCAGAAACTTGTATAGAAACATTCTTAATGAGCACTCGACAAACGCATTTCGAGAACATACAGAAAGTCCAAGCTATGGACCTAATGCATCATCATAATTGAGGTCTCTTACATTTCCCTACAAGTAATTGGATCTCATATGAAGATGTCTAGTGAAGTAGAATGGAAAAAATCGAATGCAACTACACAAGAACCAGTCTGTAACTATCGTACGGAATCAGTTTTGCGCAGTGTTAACTGAAACATGGATATCTGACTCATACGGAGTCCGTTTTGGCTCAACAAGTGGTCAAAACGTTTGTGACGACCAGATGCTTCAAAGGATTCTTTCATAGGGAAATTTTATAGAAGTTTTCTTAAGGAGTTCGTTCAGAAACTTGTATAGAAACATTCTTAATGAGCACTCGACAAACGCATTCGAGAACATACACCAAGTCTCAGCTATCGACCTAGTGCATCATCATAACTGAGGTCTCTTGCATTTCCCTACAAGTAATTGGATCTCATATGGAGATGTTTAGTGAAGAAGAATGGAAAAAATCGAATGCAACTACACAAGAACCAGTGTGTAATTGTCGTTTGGAATCAGTTTTGCGCAGTATTAACTAAAACATGGATATCTGACTCATACGGAGTCCGTTTTGGCTCCACAAGTGGTCAAAACATTTGTGACGACCAGATGCTTAAAAGGATTCTTTCATATGGAACTATAGGAGAAATTTTCTGAAGGAGTTCGTTCAGAAACTTGTATAGAAACTTTCTTAATGAGCACTCGACAAACGCATTTCAAGAAGATACGCAAAGTCCCAGCTCTGGACCTAGTGCATCATCATAACTGAGGTCTCTTGCATTTCCCTACAAGTAATTGGATCTCATATGGAGATGTTTAGTGAAGTAGAATGGAAAAAATCGAATGCAACTACACAAGAACCAGTCTGTAACTCTCGTTCGGAATCAGTTTTGCGCAGTGATAACTGAAACATGGATATCTGACACATACGGAGTCCGTTTTGGCTCCAATGTAGTCAAAACATTTGTGACAACAAGATGCTTCAAAGGATTCTTTCATAGGGAACTTTTGGAGAACTTTTCTTAAGGAGTTCGTTCTAAAACTTGTATAGAAACTTTCTTAATGAGCACTCGACAAACGCATTTCGAGAACATACAGAAAGTACCAACTATGGACCTAGTTCATCATCATAACTGAGGTCTCTTGCATTTCCCTACAAGTAATTGGATCTCATATGGAGATGTTTAGTGAAGTAGAATGGAAAAAATTGAATGCAACTACACAAGAACCAGTCTGTAACTGTCGTTCGGAATCAGTTTTGCGCAGTGTTAACTGAAACATGGATATCTGACGCATACGGAGTCCGTTTTGGCTCCACAAGTAGTCCAAACGTTTGTGACGACTAGATGCTTAAAAGGATTCTTTCATATGGAACTTTTGGAGAAATTTTCTTAAGGAGTTCGTTCAGAAACTTGTATAGAAACATTCTTAATGAGCACTCGACAAACGCATTTCGAGAACATACACCAAGTCTCAGCTATGGACCTAGTGCATCATCATAACTGAGGTCTCTTGCATTTCCCTACAAGTAATTGGATCTCATATGGAGATGTTTAGTGAAGAAGAATGGAAAAAATCGAATGCAACTACACAAGAACCAGTGTGTAATTGTCGTTTGGAATCAGTTTTGCGCAGTATTAACTAAAACATGGATATCTGACTCATACGGAGTCCGTTTTGGCTCCACAAGTGGTCAAAACGTTTGTGACGACCAGATGCTTAAAAGGATTCTTTCATATGGAACTATAGGAGAAATTTTCTTAAGGAGTTCGTTCAGAAATTTGTATAGAAACTTTGTTAATGAGCACTCGACAAACGCATTTCGAGAACATACACAAAGTCCCAACTATGGACCTAGTGCATCATCATAACAGAGGTCTCTTGCATTTGCCTACAAGTAATTGGATCTCATATGGAGATGTTTAGTGAAGTATAATGGCAAAATAGAATGCAACAACACAAGAACCAGTTTGTAACTGTCGTTCGGAATCAGTTTTGCGCAGTGATAACTGAAACATGGATATCTGACACATACGGAGTCCGTTTTGGATCCAATGTAGTGAAAACGTTTGTGACGACCATATGCATCAAAGGATTCTTTCATAGGGAACTTTTGGAGAACTTTTCTTAAGGAGTTCGTTCTAAAACTTGTATAGAAACTTTTTAATGAGCACTCGACAAACGCATTTCGAGAACATACACAAAGTACCAGCTATGGACCTAGTTCATCATCATAACTGAGGTCTCTTGCATTTCCCTACAAGTAATTGGATATCATATGGAGATGTTTAGTGAAGAAGAATGGAAAAAATCGAATGCAACTACACAAGAACCAGTGTGTAATTGTCGTTCGGAATCAGTTTTGCGCAGTATTAACTAAAACATGGATATCTGACTCATACGGAGTCCGTTTTGGCTCCACAAGTGGTCAAAACGTTTGCGACGACCAGATGCTTCAAAGGATTCTTTCATAGGGAACTTTTGGAGAACTTTTCTTAAGGAGTTCGTTCAGAAACTTGTATAGAAACATTCTTAATGAGCACTCGACAAACGCATTTCGAGAACATACAGAAAGTCCCAGCTATGGACCTAATGCATCATCATAACTGAGGTCTCTTACATTTCCCTACAAGTAATTGCATCTCATATGGATATGTCTAGTGAAGTAGAATGGAAAAAATTGAATGCAACTACACAAGAACCAGTGTGTAACTGTCGTACGGAATCAGTTTTGCGCAGTGTTAACTGAAACATGGATATCGGACTCATACGGAGTCCGTTTTGGCTCAACAAGTGGTCAAAACGTTTGTGACGACCAGATACTTCAAAGGATTCTTTCATAGGGAAGTTTTGGAGAACTTTACTTAAGGAGTTCTTTTAGAAACTTGTATAGAAACTTTCTTAATCAGCACTCGACAAACGCATTTCGAGAAGATACACAAAGTCCCAGCTCTAGACCTAGTGCATCATCATAACTGAGGTCTCTTGCATTTCCCTACAAGTAATTGGATCTCATATGCAGATGTTTAGTGAAGTAGAATGGAAAAAATCGAATGCAACTACACAAGAACTAGTGTGTAACTGTCGTTCGAAATTAGTTTTGCGCAGTGTTAACTAAAACATGGATATCTGACTCACACGGAGTCCGTTTCGGCTCCACAAGTGGTCAAAACGTTTGTGACGACCAGATGCTTCAAAGGATTCTTTCATAGGGAACTTTTGGAGAACTTTTCTTAAGGAGTTCGTTCAGAAACTTGTATAGAAACATTCTTAACGAGCACTCGACAAACGCATTTCGAGAACATACAGAAAGTCCCAGCTATGGACCTAATGCATCATCATAACTGAGGTCTCTTACATTTCCCTACAAGTAATTGGATCTCATATGGAGATGTCTAGTGAAGTAGAATGGAAAAAATCGAATGCAACTACACAAGAACCAGTCTATAACTGTCGTACGGAATCAGTTTTGCGCAGTGTTAACTGAAACATGGATATCTGACTCATACATAGTCCGTTTTGGCTCAACAAGTGGTCAAAACGTTTTTGACGACCAGATGCTTCAAAGGATTCTTTCATAGGGAACTTTTGGAGAACTTTACTTAAGGAGTTCTTTTAGAAACTTGTATAGAAACTTTCTTAATCAGCACTCGACAAACGCATTTCGAGAAGATACACAAAGTCCCAGCTCTAGACCTAGTGCATCATCATAACTGAGGTCTCTTGCATTTCCCTACAAGTAATTGGATCTCATATGGAGATGTTTAGTGAAGTAGAATGGAAAAAATCGAATGCAACTACACAAGAACTAGTGTGTAACTGTCGTTCGGAATCAGTTTTGCGCAGTGTTAACTGAAACATGGATATCTGACTCATACGGAGTCCGTTTTAGCTCCACAAGTGGTCAAAACGTTTGTGACGACTAGATGCTTCAAAGGATTCTTTCATAGGGAACTTTTGGAGAACTTTTCTTAAGGAGTTCGTTCAGAAACTTGTATAGAAACTTTCTTTATGAGCACTCGACAAACGCATTTCGAGAACATACACAAAATCCCAGATATGGACCAGGTGAATCATCATAACTGAGCTCTCTTTCATTTCCCTACAAGTAATTGGATCTCTAATGGAGATGTTTAGTGAAGTAGAATGGAAAGAAACGAATGCAACTAGACAAGAACCAGTCTGTAACTTTCGTTCGGAATCAGTTTTGCGCTGTGATAACTGAAACATGGATATCTGACACATACGGAGTCCGTTTTGGCTCCAAAGTAGTCAAAACGTTTGTGACGACGAGATGCTTCAAAGGATTCTTTCATAGGGAACTTTTGGAGAACTTTTCTTAAGGAGTTCGTTCAAAAACTTGTATAGAAACTTTCTTAATGAGCAGTCGACAAACGCATTTCGAGAACGTACACAAAGTACCAGCTATGGACCTAGTGCATCATCATAAATGAGGTCTCTTGCATTTCCCTACAAGTAATTGGATCTCATATGGAGATGTTTAGTGAAGTAGAATGGAAAAAATCGAATGCAACTACACAAGAACCAGTCTGTAACTGTCGTTCGGAATCTGTTTTGCGCAGTGTTAACTGAAACATGGAGATCTGACTCATACGGAGTCCATTTTGGCTCCGCAAGTATTCAAAACGTTTGTGACGACCATATGCTTCAAAGGATTCTTTCATAGGGAACTTTTGGAGAACTTTACTTAAGGAGTTCATTCAGAAACTTGTATAGAAACTTTCTTAATGAGCACTCGACAAACGTATTTCGAGAAGATACACAAAGTCCCAGCTCTGGACCTAGTGCATCATCATAACTGAGGTCTCTTGCATTTCCCTATAAGTAATTGGATCTCATATGGAGATGTTTAGTGAAGTAGAATGGAAAAAATCGAATGCAACTACACAAGAACCAGTCTGTAACTGTCGTTCGGAATCAGTTTTGCGCAGTGTTAACTGAAACATGGATATCTGACTCATACAGAGTCCGTTTTGGCTCAACAAGTGGTCAAAACGTTTGTGACGACCAGATGCTTCAAAGGATTCTTTCATAGGGAACTTTTGGAGAACTTTACTTAAGGAGTTCATTGAGAAACTTGTATAGAAACTTTCTTAATTAGCACTCGACAAACGCATTTCGAGAAGATACACAAAGTCCCAGCTCTGGACCTAGTGCATCATCATAACTGAGGTCTCTTGCATTTCCCTACAATTAATTGGATCTCATATGGAGATGTTTAGTGAAGAAGAATGGAAAAAATCGAATGCAACTACACAAGAACCAGTCTGTAACTGTCGTACGGAATCTGTTTTGCGCAGTGTTAACTGAAACATGGATATCTGACACATACGGAGTCCGTATTGGCTCAACAAGTGGTCAAAATGTTTGTGACGACCAGATGCTTCAAAGGATTCTTTCATAGGGAACTTTTGAAGAACTTTACTTAAGGAATTCGTTCAGAAACTTGTATAGAAACTTTCTTAATGAGCACTGGACAAACGCATTTCGAGAACATACACAAAGTCCCAGCTATGGACCTAATCCATCATCATAACTGAGGTCTCTTGCATTTCCCTACAAGTAATTGGATCTCATATGGAGAT
>NC_057805.1:429887143-429888798 GCF_018294505.1 Triticum aestivum
AACTTTCTTAATGAGCACTCAACAAACGCATTTCGAGAAGATACACAAAGTCCCAGCTCTGGACCTAGTGCATCATCATAATTGAGGTCCCTTGCATTTCCCTACATGTAATTGGATCTCATATGGCGATGTTTAGTGAAGTAGAATGGAAAAAATCGAATGCAATTACACAAGAACCAGTCTGTAACTGTCGTACGGAATCTGTTTTGCGCAGTGTTAACTGAAACATGGATATCTGACACATACGGAGTCCGTATTGGCTCAACAAGTGGTCAAAATGTTTGTGACGACCAGATGCTTCAAAGGATTCTTTCATAGGGAACTTTTGAAGAACTTTACTTAAGGAATTCGTTCAGAAACTTGTATAGAAACTTTCTTAATGAGCACTGGACAAACGCATTTCGAGAACATACACAAAGTCCCAGCTATGGACCTTATCCATCATCATAACTGAGGTCTCTTACATTTCCCTACAAGTAATTGGATCTCATATGGAGATGTCTAGTGAAGTAGAATGGAAAAAATCGAATGCAACTACACAAGAACCAGTCTGTAACTGTCGTACGGAATCAGTTTTGCGCAGTGTTAACTGAAACATGGATATCTGACTCATACGGAGTCCGTTTTGGCTCAACAAGTGGTCAAAACGTTTTTGACGACCAGATGCTTCAAAGGATTCTTTCATAGGGAACTTTTGGAGAACTTTTCTTAAGGAGTTCGTTCAGAAACTTGTATAGAAACATTCTTAATGTGCATCGACAAATGCATTTCGAGAACATACACCAAGTCTCAGCTATGGACCTAGTGCATCATCATAACTGAGGTCTCTTGCATTTCCTTACAAGTAATTGGATCTCATATGGAGATGTTTAGTGAAGAAGAATGGAAAAAATCGAATGCAACTACACAAGAACCAGTGTGTAATTGTCGTTCGGAATCAGTTTTGCGCAATGTTAACTGGAACATGGATATCTGACTCATACGGAGTCCGTTTTGGCTCCACAAGTAGTCAAAACGTTTGTGACAACAAGATGCTTCAAAGGATTCTTTCATTGTGATCTTTTGGAGACCTTTTCTTAAGGAGTTCGTTCAGAAACTTGTATAGAAACATTCTTAATGAGCACTCGACAAACGCATTTCGAGAACATACACAAAATCCGAGATATGGACCAGGTGCATCATCATAACTGAGGTCTCTTGCATTTAACTACAAGTAATTGGATCTCATATGGAGATGTTTAGTGAAGTAGAATGGAAAAAATCAAATGCAACTACACAAGAACCAGTTTGTAACTGTCGTTCGGAATCAGTTTTGCGCAGTGATAACTGAAACATGGATATCTCACACATACGGAGTCCGTTTTGGCTCCAATGTAGTCAAAACATTTGTGACGACCAGATGCTTCAAAGGATTCTTTCATATGGAACTTTTGGAGAACTTTTCTTAAGGAGTTCGTTCTAAAACTTGTATAGAAACTTTCTTAATGAGCACTCGACAAACGCATTTCGAGAACATACACAAAGTAGCAGCTATGGACCTAGTTCATCATCATAACTCAGGTCTCTTGAATTTCCATACAAGTAATTGGATCTCATATGGAGATGTTTAGTGAAGTAGAATGGAAAAAATCGAATGCAACTACAGAAGAACCAGT
>NC_057805.1:429888808-429889165 GCF_018294505.1 Triticum aestivum
CTTTTGGAGAACTTTTCTTAAGGAGTTCGTTCAGAAACTTGTATAGAAACATTCTTAATGAGCACTCGACAAACGCATTTCGAGAACATACACAAAATCCGAGATATGGACCAGGTGCATCATCATAACTGAGGTCTCTTGCATTTCCCTACAAGTAATTGGATCTCATATGGAGATGTTTAGTGAAGTAGAATGGAAAAAATCGAATGCAACTACACAAGAACCAGTTTGTAACTGTCGTTCGGAATCAGTTTTGCGCAGTGATAACTGAAACATGGATATCTCACACATACGGAGTCCGTTTTGGCTCCAATGTAGTCAAAACATTTGTGACGACCAGATGCTTCAAAGGATTCT
>NC_057805.1:429889175-429889853 GCF_018294505.1 Triticum aestivum
TCATATGGAACTTTTGGAGAACTTTTCTTAAGGAGTTCGTTCTAAAACTTGTATAGAAACTTTCTTAATGAGCACTCGACAAACGCATTTCGAGAACATACACAAAGTAGCAGCTATGGACCTAGTTCATCATCATAACTCAGGTCTCTTGAATTTCCATACAAGTAATTGGATCTCATATGGAGATGTTTAGTGAAGTAGAATGGAAAAAATCGAATGCAACTACAGAAGAACCAGTTTGTAACTGTCGTTCGGAATCAGTTTTGCGCAGTGTTAACTGAAACATGGATATCTGACTCATACGGAGTCCGTTTTGGCTCCACAAGTAGTCAAAACGTTTGTGACGACCAGATGCTTCAAAGGATTCTTTCATAGGGAACTTTTGGAGAACTTTACTTAAGGAGTTCATTGAGAAACTTGTATAGAAACTTTCTTAATGAGCACTCAACAAACGCATTTCGAGAAGATACACAAAGTCCCAGCTCTGGACCTAGTGCATCATCATAATTGAGGTCCCTTGCATTTCCCTACATGTAATTGGATCTCATATGGCGATGTTTAGTGAAGTAGAATGGAAAAAATCGAATGCAATTACACAAGAACCAGTCTGTAACTGTTGTACGGAATCAGTTTTGCACAGTGTTAACTGAAACATGGATATCTGACTCATACGGAGTC
>NC_057805.1:429889863-429890316 GCF_018294505.1 Triticum aestivum
TACACAAGAACCAGTCTGTAACTGTCGTACGGAATCTGTTTTGCGCAGTGTTAACTGAAACATGGATATCTGACACATACGGAGTCCGTATTGGCTCAACAAGTGGTCAAAATGTTTGTGACGACCAGATGCTTCAAAGGATTCTTTCATAGGGAACTTTTGAAGAACTTTACTTAAGGAATTCGTTCAGAAACTTGTATAGAAACTTTCTTAATGAGCACTGGACAAACGCATTTCGAGAACATACACAAAGTCCCAGCTATGGACCTTATCCATCATCATAACTGAGGTCTCTTACATTTCCCTACAAGTAATTGGATCTCATATGGAGATGTCTAGTGAAGTAGAATGGAAAAAATCGAATGCAACTACACAAGAACCAGTCTGTAACTGTCGTACGGAATCAGTTTTGCGCAGTGTTAACTGAAACATGGATATCTGACTCATACGGAG
>NC_057805.1:429890326-429891309 GCF_018294505.1 Triticum aestivum
AACTTTCTTAATGAGCACTCAACAAACGCATTTCGAGAAGATACACAAAGTCCCAGCTCTGGACCTAGTGCATCATCATAATTGAGGTCCCTTGCATTTCCCTACATGTAATTGGATCTCATATGGCGATGTTTAGTGAAGTAGAATGGAAAAAATCGAATGCAATTACACAAGAACCAGTCTGTAACTGTTGTACGGAATCAGTTTTGCACAGTGTTAACTGAAACATGGATATCTGACTCATACGGAGTCCGTTTTGGCTCAACAAGTGGTCAAAACGTTTGTGACGACCAGATGCTTCAAATGATTCTTTCATAGGGAACTTTTGGAGAACTTTTCTTAAGGAGTTCGTTCAGAAACTTGTATAGAAACATTCTTAATGAGCACTCGACAAACGCATTTCGAGAACATACACCAAGTCTCAGCTATGGACCTAGTGCATCATCATAACTGAGGTCTCTTGCATTTCCCTACAAGTAATTGGATCTCATATGGAGATGTTTAGTGAAGAAGAATGGAAAAAATCGAATGCAACTACACAAGAACCAGTGTGTAATTGTCGTTCGGAATCAGTTTTGCGCAGTATTAACTAAAACATGGATATCTGACTCATACGGAGTCCGTTTTGGCTACACAAGTGGTCAAATAGTTTGTGACGAGCATATGCTTAAAAGGATTCTTTCATATGGAACTTTTGGAGAAATTTTCTTAAGGAGTTCGTTCAGAAACTTGTATAGAAACTTTATTAATGAGCACTCGACAAACTCATTTCGAGAACATACACAAAGTCCGAGCTATGGACCTAGTGCATCATCATAACTGAGGTCTCTTGCATTTTCCTACAAGTAATTGGATCTCATATGGAGATGTTTAGTGAAGTATAATGGAAAAATAGAATGCAACAACACAAGAACCAGTCTGTAACTTTCGTTCGAAATCAGTTTTGCGCAGTGTTAACTGAAACATGGATATCTGACTCATAC
>NC_057805.1:429891787-429909981 GCF_018294505.1 Triticum aestivum
GAAACATTCTTAATGAGCACTCGACAAACGCATTTCGAGAACATACAGAAAGTCCAAGCTATGGACCTAATGCATCATCATAATTGAGGTCTCTTACATTTCCCTACAAGTAATTGGATCTCATATGAAGATGTCTAGTGAAGTAGAATGGAAAAAATCGAATGCAACTACACAAGAACCAGTCTGTAACTGTCGTTTGGAATCAGTTTTGCGCAGTGTTAACTGAAACATGGATATCTGACTCATACGGAGTCCGTTTTGGCTCAACAAGTGGTCAAAACGTTTGTGACGACCAGATTCTTCAAAGGATTCTTTCATAGGGAAATTTTATAGAAGTTTTCTTAAGGAGTTCGTTCAGAAACTTGTATAGAAACATTCTTAATGAGCACTCGACAAACGCATTTCGAGAACATACACCAAGTCTCAGCTATGGACCTAGTGCATCATCATAACTGAGGTCTCTTGCATTTCCCTACAAGTAATTGGATCTCATATGGAGATGTTTAGTGAAGAAGAATGGAAAAAATCGAATGCAACTACACAAGAACCAGTGTGTAATTGTCGTTTGGAATCAGTTTTGCGCAGTATTAACTAAAACATGGATATCTGACTCATACGGAGTCCGTTTTGGCTCCACAAGTGGTCAAAACGTTTGTGACGACCAGATGCTTAAAAGGATTCTTTCATATGGAACTATAGGAGAAATTTTCTGAAGGAGTTCGTTCAGAAACTTGTATAGAAACTTTCTTAATGAGCACTCGACAAACCCATTTCAAGAAGATACGCAAAGTCCCAGCTCTGGACCTAGTGCATCATCATAACTGAGGTCTCTTGCATTTCCCTACAAGTAATTGGATCTCATATGGAGATGTTTAGTGAAGTAGAATGGAAAAAATCGAATGCAACTACACAAGAACCAGTCTGTAACTATCGTTCGGAATCAGTTTTGCGCAGTGATAACTGAAACATGGATATCTGACACATACGGAGTCCGTTTTGGCTCCAATGTAGTCAAAACGTTTGTGACGACAAGATGCTTCAAAGGATTCTTTTATAGGGAACTTTTGGAGAACTTTTCTTAAGGAGTTCGTTCTAAAACTTGTATAGAAACTTTCCTAATGAGCACTCGACAAACGCATTTCGAGAACATACAGAAAGTACCAACTATGGACCTAGTTCATCATCATAACTGAGGTCTCTTGCATTTCCCTACAAGTAACTGGATCTCATATGGAGATGTTTAGTGAAGTAGAATGGAAAAAATTGAATGCAACTACACAAGAACCAGTCTGTAACTGTCGTTCGGAATCAGTTTTGCGCAGTGTTAACTGAAACATGGATATCTGACTCATACGGAGTCCGTTTTGGCTCCACAAGTAGTCCAAACGTTTGTGACGACTAGATTCTTAAAAGGATTCTTTCATATGGAACTTTTGGAGAAATTTTCTTAAGGAGTTCGTTCAGAAACTTGTATAGAAACATTCTTAATGAGCACTCGACAAACGCATTTCGAGAACATACACCAAGTCTCAGCTATGGACCTAGTGCATCATCATAACTGAGGTCTCTTGCATTTCCCTACAAGTAATTGGATCTCATATGGAGATGTTTAGTGAAGAAGAATGGAAAAAATCGAATGCAACTACACAAGAACCAGTGTGTAATTGTCGTTTGGAATCAGTTTTGCGCAGTATTAACTAAAACATGGATATCTGACTCATACGGAGTCCGTTTTGGCTCCACAAGTGGTCAAAACGTTTGTGACGACCAGATGCTTAAAAGGATTCTTTCATATGGAACTATAGGAGAAATTTTCTTAAGGATATCGTTCAGAAATTTGTATAGAAACTTTGTTAATGAGCACTCGACGAACGCATTTCGAGAACATACACAAAGTCCCAACTATGGACCTAGTGCATCATCATAACAGAGGTCTCTTGCATTTGCCTACAAGTAATTGGATCTCATATGGAGATGTTTAGTGAAGTATAATGGCAAAATAGAATGCAACAACACAAGAACCAGTTTGTAACTTTCGTTCGAAATCAGTTTTGCGCAGTGTTAACAGAAACATGGATATCTGACTCATACGGAGTCCGTTTTGGCTCCACAAGAAGTCAAAACGTTTGTGACGACTATATGCTTCAAAGGATTCTTTCATAGGGAACTTTTGGAGAACTTTACTTAAGGAGATCTTTTAGAAACTGGTATAGAAACTTTCTTAATCAGCACTCGACAAACGCATTTCGAGAAGATACACAAAGTCCCAGCTCTAGACCTAGTGCATCATCATAACTGAGGTCTCTTGCATTTCCCTACATGTAATTGGATCTCATATGGAGATGTTTAGTGAAGTAGAATGGAAAAAATCGAATGCAACTACACAAGAACCAGTGTGTAACTGTGGTTCGGAATTAGTTTTGCGCAGTGTTAACTGAAACATGGATATCTGACTCATACGGAGTCCGTTTTAGCTCCACAAGTGGTCAAAACGTTTGTGACGACTAGATGCTTCACAGGTTTCTTTCATAGGGAACTTTTGGAGAACTTTTCTTAAGGAGATCGTTCAGAAACTTGTATAGAAACATTCTTAATGAGCACTCGACAAACTCATTTCGAGAACATACAGAAAGTCCCAGCTATGGACCTAATGCATCATCATAAATAAGGTCTCTTACATTTCCCTACAAGTAATTGGATCTCATATGAAGATGTCTAGTGAAGTAGAATGGAAAAAATCAATGCAACTACACAAGAACCAGTCTGTAACTATCGTACGGAATCAGTTTTGCGCAGTGTTAACTGAAACATGGATATCTGACTCATACGGAGTCCGTTTTGGCTCAACAAGTGGTCAAAACGTTTGTGACGACCAGATGCTTCAAAGGATTCTTTCATAGGGAACTTTTGGAGAACTTTTCTTAAGGAGTTCGTTCAGAAACTTGTATAGAAACATTCCTAATGAGCACTCGACAAACGCATTTCGAGAAGATACACCAAGTCTCAGCTATGGACCTAGTGCATCATCATAACTGAGGTCTCTAGCATTTCCCTACAAGTAATTGGATCTCATATGGAGATGTTTAGTGAAGAAGAATGGAAAAAATCGAATGCAACTACACAAGAACCAGTGTGTAATTGTCGTTCGGAATCAGTTTTGCGCAGTATTAACTAAAACATGGATATCTGATTCATAAGGAGTCCGTTTTGGCTCCACAAATGGTCAAAACGTTTGTGACGACCAGATGCTTCAAAGGATTTTTTTCATAGGGAACTTTTGGAGAACTTTACTTAAGGAGTTCGTTCAGAAACTTGTATAGAAATTTTCTTAATGAGCACTCGACAAACGCATTTCGAGAACATACACAAAGTCCCAGCTCTGGACCTAGTGCATCATCATAACTGAGGTCTCTTGCATTTCCCTACAAGTAATTGGATCTCATATGGAGATGTTTAGTGAAGTAGAATGGAAAAAATTGAATGCAACTACACAAGAACCAGTCTGTAACTGTCGTTCAGAATCAGTTTTGCGCAGTGATAACTGAAACATGGATATCTGACACATACGGAGTCTGTTTTGGCTCCAATGTAGGCAAAACGTTTGGGACGACCAGATGCTTCAAAGGATTCTTTCATAGGGAACTTTTGGAGAACTTTTCTTAAGGAGTTCATTCAGAAACTTGTATAGAAACTTTCTTAATGAGCACTCGACAAACGCATTTCGAGAACATACACAAAGTACCAGCTATGGACCTAGTTCATCATCATAACTGAGGTCTCTTGCATTTCCCTACAAGTAATTGGATCTCATATGGAGATGTTTAGTGAAGTAGAATGGAAAAAATCGAATGCAACTACACAAGAACCAGTCTGTAACTGTCGTTCGGAATCAGTTTTGCGCAGTGTTAACTGAAACATGGATATCTGACTCATAAGGAGTACGTTTTGGCACCACAAGTAGTCAAAACGTTTGTGACGACCAGATGCTTCAGAGGATTCTTTCATAGGGAACTTTTGGAGAACTTTACTTAAGGACTTCATTGAGAAGCTTGTATAGAAACTTTCTTAATGAGCACTCGACAAACGCATTTCGAGAAGATACACAAAATCCCAGCTCTGGACTTAGTGCATCATCATAACTGAGGTCCCTTGCATTTCCCTAGAAGTAATTGGATCTCATATTGAGATGATTAGTGAAGTAGAATGGAAAAAATCGAATGCAACTACACAAGAACCAGTCTGTAACTGTCGTACGGAATCAGTTTTGCGCAGTGTTAACTGAAACATGGATATCTGACTCATACGGAGTCCGTTTTGGCTCAACAAGTGGTCAAAACGTTTGTGACGACCAGATACTTCAAAGGATTCTTTCATAGGGAACTTTTGGCGAACTTTTCTTAAGGAGTTCGTTTAGAAACTTGTATAGAAACATTCTTAATGAGCACTCGACAAACGCATTTCGTGAACATACACCAAGTACCAGCTATGGACCAAGTGCATCATCAAAACTGAGTTCTCTTGCATTTCCCTACAAGTAATTGCATCTCATATGGAGATTTTTAGTGAAGAAGAATGGAAAAAATCGAATGCAACTACACAAGAACCACTGTGTAATTGTCGTTCGGAATTAGTTTTGCGCAGTATTAACTAAAACATGGATATCTGACTCATACGGAGTCCGTTTTGGCTCCACAAGTGGTCAAAACGTTTGTGACGACCAGATGCTTAAAAGGATTCTTTCATATGGAACTTTTGGAGAAATTTTCTTAAGGAGTTCGTTCAGCAACTTGTATAGAAACTTTGTTAATGAGCACTCGACAAACGCATTTCGAGAACATACACAAAGTCCCAGCTATGGACCTAGTGCATCATCATAACTGAGGTCTCTTGCATTTGCCTACAAGTAATTGGATCTCATATGGAGATTTATAGTGAAGTATAATGGAAAAATAGAATGCAACAACACAAGAACCAGTCTGTAACTTTCGTTCGAAATCAGTTTTGCGCAGTGTTAACAGAAACATGGATATCTGACTCATACGGAGTCCGTTTTGGCTCCACAAGTAGTCAAAGCATTTGTGACGACTAGATGCTTCAAAGGTTTCTTTCATAGGGAACTTTTGGAGAACTTTATTTAAGGAGTTCTTTTAGAAACTTGTATAGAAACTTTCTTAATCAGCACTCGAAAAACGCATTTCGAGAACATACACAAAGTCCCAGCTCTAGAACTAGTGCATCATCATAACTGAGGTCTCTTGCATTTCCCTACAAGAAATTGGATCTCATATGGAGATGTTTAGTGAAGTAGAATGGAAAAAATCGAATGCAACTACACAAGAACCAGTGTGTAACTGTCGTTCGGAATTAGTTTTGCGCAGTGTTAACTGAAACATGGATATCTGACTCATACGGAGTCCGTTTTAGCTCCACAAGTAGTCAAAACATTTGTCACGACTAGATTCTTCAAAGGATTCTTTCATAGGGAACTTTTGGAGAACTTTTCTTAAGGAGTACGTTCAGAAACTTGTATAGAAACATTCTTAATGAGCACTCGACAAACGCATTTCGAGAACATACAGAAAGTCCCAGCTATGGACCTAATGCATCATCATAACTGAGGTCTCTTACATTTCCCTACAAGTAATTGGATCTCATATGGAGATATCTAGTGAAGTAGAATGGAAAAAATCGAATGCAACTACACAAGAACCAGTCTATAACTGTCGTACGGAATCAGTTTTGCGCAGTGTTAACTGAAACATGGATATCTGACTCATACGGAGTCCGTTTTGGCTCAACAAGTGGTCAAAACGTTGGTGACGACCAGATGCTTCAAAGGATTCTTTCATAGGGAACTTTTGGAGAACTTTTCTTAAGGAGTTCGTTCAGAAACTTGTATAGAAAGATTCTTAATGAGCACTCGACAAACGCATTTTGAGAACATACACCAAGTCTCAGCTATGGACCTAGTGCATCATCATAACTGAGGTCTCTTGCATTTCCCTACAAGTAATTGGATCTCATCTGGAGATGTTTAGTGAAGAAGAATGGAAAAAATCGAATGCAACTACACAAGAACCACTGTGTAATTGTCGTTCGGAATCAGTTTTGCGCAGTATTAACTAAAACATGGATATCTGAGTCATACGGAGTCCGTTTTGGCTCCACAAGTGGTTAAAACGTTTGTGATGACCAGATGCTACAAAGGATTCTTTCATATGGAACTTTTGGAGAAATTTTCTTAAGGAGTTCGTTCAGAAACTTGTATAGAAACTTTCTTAATGAGCACTCGACAAACGCATTTCGAGAACATACACAAAGTCCGAGCTATGGACCTAATGCATCATCATAACTGAGGTCTCTTGCATTTGCCTACAAGTAATTGGATCTCATATGGAGAAGTTTAGTGAAGTATAATGGAAAAATAGAATGCAACAACACAAGAACCAGTCTGTAACTGTCGTTCGAAATCAGTTTCGCACAGTGTTAACAGAAACATGGATATCTAACTCATACGGAGTCCGTTTTGGCTCCACAAGTAGTCAAAACGTTTGTGACGACTAGATGCTTCAAAGGATTCTTTCATAGGGAACTTTTGGAGAACTTTACTTCAGGAGTTCTTTTAGAATCTTGTATAGAAACTTTCTTAATCAGCACTCGACAAACGCATTTCGAGAAGATACACAAAGTCCCAGCTCTAGACCTAGTGCATCATCATAACTGAGGTCTCTTGCATTTCCCTACAAGTAATTGGATCTCATATGGAGATGTTTAGTGAAGTAGAATAGAAAAAATCGAATGCAACTACACAAGAACCAGTGTGTAACTGTCGTTCGGAATTAGTTTTGCGCAGTGTTAACTAAAACATGGATATCTGACTCATACGGAGTCCGTTTCGGCTCCACAAGTGGTAAAAACGTTTGTGACGACCAGATGCTTGAAAGGATTCTTTCATGGGGAACTTTTGGAGAACTTTTCTTAAGGAGTTCGTTCAGAAACTTGTATAGAAACATTCTTAATGAGCACTCGACAAACGCATTTCGAGAACATACACAAAGTCCCAGCTATGGACCTAATGCATCATCATAACTGAGGTCTCTTACATTTCCCTACAAGTAATTGGATCTCATATGGAGATGTCTAGTGAAGTAGAATGGAAAAAATCAAATGCAACTACACAAGAACCAGTCTGTAACTGTCGTACGGAATCAGTTTTGCGCAGTGTTAACTGAAACATGGATATCTGACTCATACGGAGTCCGTTTTGGCTCAACAAGTGGTCAAAACATTTGTGATGACCAGGTGCTTCAAAGGATTCTTTCATAGGGAACTTTTGGAGAGCTTTTCTTAAGGAGTTCGTTCAGAAACTTGTATAGAAACTTTGTTAATGAGCACTCGACAAACGCATTTCGAGAACATACACCAAGTCTCAGCTATGGACCTAGTGCATCATCACAACTGAGGTCTCTTGCATTTCCCTACAAGTAATTGGATCTCATATGGAGATGTTTAGTGAAGAAGAATGGAAAAAATCGAATGCAACTACACAAGAACCAGTCTGTAATTGTCGTTCGAAATCAGTTTTGCGCAGTATTAACTAAAACATGGATATCTGACTCATCCGGAGTCCGTTTTGGCTCCACAAGTGGTAAAAATGTTTGTGACGACCATATGCTTCAAAGGATTCTTTCAAATGGAACTTCTGGAGAAATTTTCTTCAGGAGTTCGTTCAGAAACTTGTATAGAAACTTTCTTAATGAGCACTCGACAAACGCATTTCGAGAACATACACAAAGTCCCAGCTATGGACCTAGTGCATCATCATAACTGAGGTCTCTTGCATTTGCCTACAAGTAATTGGATCTCATATGGAGATGTTTAGTGAAGTATAATGGAAAAATAGAATGCAACAACACAAGAACCAGTCTGTAACTTTCGTTCGAAATCAGTTTCGCACAGTGTTAACAGAAACATGGATATCTGACTCATACGGAGTCCGTTTTGGCTCCACAAGTAGTCAAAACGTTTGTGACGACTAGATGCTTCAAAGTATTCTTTCATAGGGAACTTTTGGAGAACTTTACTTAAGGAGTTCTTTTAGAAACTTGTATAGAAACTTTCTTAATCAGCACTCGACAAACGCATTTCGAGAACATACACAAAGTCCCAGCTATGGACCTAGTGCATCATCATAACTGAGGTCTCTTGCATTTTTCTACAAGTAATTGGATCTCATATGGAGATGTTTAGTGAAGTATAATGGAAAAATAGAATGCAACAACACAAGAACCAGTCTGTAACTTTCGTTCGAAATCAGTTTCGCACAGTGTTAACAGAAACATGGATATCTGACTCATACGGAGTCCGTTTTGGCTCCACAAGTAGTCAAAACGTTTGTGACGACTAGATGCTTCAAAGCATTCTTTCATAGGGAACTTTTGGAGAACTTTATTTAAGGAGTTCTTTTAGAATCTTGTATAGAAACTTTCTTAATCAGCACTCGACAAACGTATTTCGAGAAGATACACAATGTCCCAGCTCTAGACCTAGTGCATCATCATAACTGAGGTCTCTTGAATTTCCCTACAAGTAATTTGTTCTCATATGGAGCTGTTTAGTGAAGTAGAATGGAAAAAATCGAATGCAACTACACAGGAACCAGTGTGTAACTGTCGTTCGGAATTAGTTTTGCGCAGTGTTAACTCAAACATGGATATCTAACTCATACGGAGTCCGTTTCGGCTCCACAAGTGGTCAAAACGTTTCTGATGACCAGATGCTTCAAAGGATTCTTTCATAGGGAACTTTTGGAGACTTTTCGTAAGGAGTTCGTTCAGAAACTTGTATAGAAACATTCTTAATGAGCACTCGACAAATGCATTTTGAGAACATACAGAAAGTCCCAGCTATGGACCTAATGCATCATCATAACTGAGGTCTCTTACATTTCCCTACAAGTAATTGGATCTCATATGGAGATGTCTAGTGAAGTAGAATGGAAAAAATCGAATGCAACTACACAAGAACCAGTCTGTAACTGTCGTACGGAATCAGTTTTGTGCAGTGTTAACTTAAACATGGATATCTGACTCATACGGAGTCCGTTTTGGCTCAACAAGTGGTCAAAACGTTTTTGACGACCAGATACTTCAAAGGATTCTTTCATAGGGAACTTTTGGAGAACTTTTCTTAAGGAGCTCGTTCAGAAACTTGTATAGAAACATTCTTAATGAGCACTCGACAAACGCATTTCGAGAACATACACCAAGTCTCAGCTATGGACCTAGTGCATCATCATAACTGAGGTCTCTTGCATTTCCCTATAAGTAATTGGATCTCATATGGAGATGTTTAGTGAAGAAGAATGGAAAAAATCGAATGCAACTACACAAGAACCAGTGTGTAATTGTCCTTCGGAATCAGTTTTGCGCAGTATTAACTAAAACATGGATATCTGACTCATGCGGAGTCCGTTTTGGCACCAAAAGTGGTCAAAACGTTTGTGACGACCAGATGCTTCAAAGGATTCTTTCATAGGGAACTTTTGGAGAACTTTACTTAAGGAGTTCTTTTAGAAACTTGTATAGAAACTTTCTTAATCAGCACTCGACAAACGCATTTCGAGAAGATACACAATGTCCCAGCTCTAGACCTAGTGCATCATCATAACTGAGGTCTCTTGCATTTCCGTACAAGTAATTTGATCTCATATGGAGATGTTTAGTGAAGTAGAATGGAAAAAATCGAATGCAACTACACAGGAACCAGTGTGTAACTGTCGTTCGGAATTAGTTTTGCGCAGTGTTAACTAAAACATGGATATCTGACTCATACGGAGGCCGTTTCGGCTCCACAAGTGTTCAAAACGTTTGTGACAACCAGATGCTTCAAAGGATTCTTTCATAGGGAACTTTTGGGGAACTTTTCTTAAGGAGTTCGCTCAGAAATTTGTATAGAAACATTCTTAATGAGCACTCGACAAACGCATTTCGAGAACATACAGAAAGTCCCAGCGATGGACCTAATGCATCATCATAACTGAGGTCTCTTACATTTCCCTACAAGTAATTGGATCTCATATGGAGATGTCTAGTCAAGTAGAATGGAAAAAATCGAATGCAACTACACAAGAACCAGTCTGTAACTGTCGTACGGAATCAGTTTTGTGCAGTGTTAACTGAAACATGGATATCTGACTCATACGGAGTCCGTTTTGGTCGAAACATTTGTGACGACCAGATACTTCAAAGGATTCTTTCATAGGGAACTTTTGGAGAACTTTTCTTAAGGAGTTCGTTCAGAAACTTGTATAAAACATTCTTAATGAGCACTCGACAAACGCATTTCGAGATCATACACCAAGTCTCAGCTATGGACCTAGTGCATCATCATAACTGAGGTCTCTGTCATTTCCCTATAAGTAATTGGATCTCATATGAAGATGTTTAGTGAAGAAGAATGGAAAAAATCGAATGCAACTACACAAGAACCAGTGTGTAATTGTCGTTCGGAATCAGTTTTGCGCAGTATTAACTAAAACATGGATATCTGACTCATACGGAGTCCGTTTTGGCTCCACAAGTGGTCAAATAGTTTGTGACGACCATATGCTTAAAAGGATTCTTTCATATGGAACTTTTGGAGAAATTTTCTTAAGGAGTTCGTTCAGAAACTTGTATAGAAACTTTGTTAATGAGCACTCGACAAACACATTTCGAGAACATACACAAAGTCCCAGCTATGGACCTAGTGCATCATCATAACTGAGGTCTCTTGCATTTGCCTACAAGTAATTGGATCTCATATGGAGATGTAGAGTGAAGTAGAATGGAAAAAATCGGATGCAACTACACAAGAACCAGTGTGTAACTGTCGTTCGGAATTAGTTTTGCGCAGTTTTAACAAAAACATGGATATCTGACTCATACGGAGTCTGTTTCGGCTCCACAAGTGGTCAAAACATTTGTGACGACCAGATGCTTCAAAGGATTCTTTCATAGGGAACTTTTGGAGAACTTTTCTTAAGGAGTTCGTTCATAAACTTGTATAGAAACATTCTTAATGAGCACTCGACAAACGCATTTCGTGAACATACAGAAAGTCCCAGCTATGGACCTAATGCATCATCATAACTGAGGTCTCTTACATTTCCCTACAAGTAATTGGATCTCATATGGAGATGTCTAGTGAAGTAGAATGGAAAAATCGAATGCAACTACACAAGAACCAGTCTGTAACTGTCGTACGGAATGAGTTTTGTGCAGTGTTAACTGAAACATGGATATCTGACTCGTACGGAGTCTGTTTTGGCTCAACAAGTGGTCAAAATGTTTGTGACGACCAGATGCTTCAAAGGATTCTTTCATAGGGAACCTTTGGAGAACTTTTCTTAAGGAGTTTGTTTAGAAACTTGTATAGAAACATTCTTAATGGGCACTCGACAAACGCATTTTGAGAACATACACCAAGTCTCAGCTATGGACCTAGTGCATCATCATAACTGAGGTCTCTTGCATTTCCCTACAAGTAATTGGATCTCATACGGAGATGTTTAGTGAAGAATAATGGAAAAAATCGAATGCAACTACACAAGAACCAGTGTGTAATTGTCGTTCGGAATCAGTTTTGCGCAGTATTAACTAAAACATGGATATCTGACTCATGCGGAGTCCGTTTTGGCTCCACAAGTGGTCAAAACGTTTGTGACGACTAGATGCTTCAAAGGATTCTTTCATATGGAACTTTTGGAGAAATTTTCTTCAGGAATTCATTCAGAAACTTGTATAGAAACTTACTTAATGAGCACTCGACAAACGCATTTCGAGAACATACACAAAGTCGAAGCTATGGACCTAGTGCATCATCATAACTGAGGTCTCTTGCATTTGCCTACATGTAATTGGATCTCATATGGAGATGTTTAGTGAAGTATAATGGAAAAATAGAATGCAACAACACAAGAACCAGTCTGTAACTGTCGTTCGAAATCAGTTTTGCGCAGTGTTAACAGAATTATGGATATCTGACTCATACGGAGTCCGTTTTGGCTCCACAACTAGTCAAAACATTTGTGACGACTAGATGCTTCAAAGGATTCTTTCAAAGGGAACTTTTGGAGAACTTTACTTCAGGAGTTCTTTTAGAAACTTGTATAGAAACTTTCTTAATCAGCACTCGACAAACGCATTTCGAGAACATACACAAAGTCCCAGCTCTAGACCTAGTGCATCTTCATAACTGAGGTCTCTTGCATTTCCCTACAAGTAATTGGATCTCATATGGAGATGTTTAGTGAAGTAGAATGGAAAAAATCGAATGCAACTACACAAGAATCAGTGTGTAACTGTCTTTCGGAATTAGTTTTGCGCAGTGTTAACTAAAACATGTATATCTGACTCATACGGAGTCCGTTTCGGCTCCACAAGTGGTCAAAACGTTTGTGACGACCAGATGCTTCAAAGGATTCTTTCATAGGGAACTTTTGGAGAACTTTTCTTAAGGAGTTCGTTCAGAAACTTGTATAGAAACATTCTTAATGAGCACTCGACAAACGCATTTCGAGAACATACAGAAAGTCCCAGCTATGGACCTAATGCATCATCATAACTGAGGTCTCTTACATTTCCCTACAAGTAATTGGATCTCATATGGAGATGTCTAGTGAAGTAGAATGGAAAAATCGAATGCAACTACACAAGAACCAGTCTGTAACTGTCGTACGGAATGAGTTTTGTGCAGTGTTAACTAAAACATGGATATCTGACTCATACGGAGTCCGTTTTGGCTCAACAAGTGGTCAAAACGTTTGTGACGACCAGATGCTTCAAAGGATTCTTTCATAGGGAACTTTTGGAGAACTTTTCTTAAGGAGTTCGTTCAGAAACTTGTATAGAAACATTCTTAATGAGCACTCGACAAACGCATTTCGAGAACATACACCAAGTCTCAGCTATGGACCTAGTGCATCATCATAACTGAGGTCTCTTGCATTTGCCTACAAGTAATTGGATCTCATATGGAGATGTTTAGTGAAGTATAATGGAAAAATAGAATGCAACAACACAAGAACCAACCTGTAACTGTCGTTCGAAATCAGTTTTGCGCAGTGTTAACGGAAACATGGATATCTAACTCATACGGAGTCCGTTTTGGCTCCACAAGTAGGCAAAACGTTTGTGACGACTAGATGCTTCGAAGGATTCTTTCATAGGGAACTTTTGGAGAACTTTACTTCAGGAGTTCTTTTAGAAACTTGTATAGAAACTTTCTTAATCAGCACTCGACAAACGCATTTCGAGAAGATACACAAAGTCCCAGCTCTAGACCTAGTGCATCATCATAACTGAGGTCTCTTGCATTTCCCTACAAGTAATTGGATCTCATATGGAGATGTTTAGTGAAGTAGAATGCAAAAAATCGAATGCAACTAGACAAGAACCAGTGTGTAACTATCGTTCGGAATTAGTTTTGCGCAGTGTTAACTAAAACATGGATATCTGACTCATACGTAGTCCGTTTCGGCTCCACAAGTGGTCAAAACGTTTGTGCAGACCAGATGCTTCGAAGGATTCTTTCATAGGGAACTTTTGGAGAACATTTCTTAAGGAGTTCGTTCAGAATCTTGTATAGAAACATTCTTAATGAGCACTTGACAAACGCTTTTCGAGAACATACACAAAGTCTCAGCTATGGACCTAGTGCATCATCATAACTGAGGTCTCTTGCATTTCCCTATAAGTAATTGGATCTCATATGGAGATGTTTAGTGAAGTAGAATGGAAAAAATCGAATGCAACTACACAAGAACCAGTCTGTAACTGTCGTTCGGAATTAGTTTTGCGAAGTGTTAACTAAAACATGTATATCTGACTCATACGGAGTCCGTTTCGGCTCCACAAGTGGTCAAAACGTTTGTGACGACCAGATGCTTCAAAGGATTCTTTCATAGGGAACTTTTGGAGAACTTTTCTTAAGAAGTTCGTTCAGAAACTTGTATAGAAACATTCTTAATGGGCACTCGACAAACGCATTTTGAGAACATACACCAAGTCTCAGCTATGGACCTAGTGCATCATCATAACTGAGGTCTCTTGCGGTTCCCTATAAGTAATTGGATCTCATATGGAGATGTTTAGTGAAGAAGAATGGAAAAAATCGAATGCAACTACACAACAACCAGTGTGTAATTGTCGTTCGGAATCAGTTTTGCGCAGTATTAACTAAAACATGGATATCTGACTCATGCGGAGTCCGTTTTGGTTCCACAAGTGGTCAAAACGTTTGTGACGACCAGATGCTTCAAAGGATTCTTTCATATGGAAGTTTTGGAGAAATTTTCTTAAGGAGTTCGTTCAGAAACTTGTATAGAAACTTTCTTAATGAGCACTCGACAAACGCATTTCGAGAACATACACAAAAGTCCGAGCTATGGACCTAGTGCATCATCATAACTGAGGTCTCTTGCATTTTCCTACAAGTAATTGGATCTCATATGGAGATGTTTAGTGAAGTAGAATGGAAAAATTGAATGCAACTACACTAGAACCAGTCTGTAACTTTCGTTCGGAATCAGTTTTACGCAGTGTTAACTGAAACATGGATATCTGACTCATACAGAGTCCGTTTTGTCTCCACAAGTAGTCAAAACGTTTGTGACGACCAGATGCTTCAAAGGATTCTTTCATAGGGAACTTTTGGAGAACTTTTCTTAAGGAGTTCGTTCAGAAACTTGTATAGAAACATTCTTAATGAGCACTCGACAAACGCATTTCGAGAACATACAGAAAGTCCCAGCTATGGACCTAATGCATCATCATAACTGAGGTCACTTACATTTCCCTACAAGTAATTGGACCTCATATGGAGATGTCTAGTGAAGTAGAATGGAAAAAATCGAATGGAACTACACAAGAACCAGTCTGTAACTGTCGTACGGAATCAGTTTTGTGCAGTGTTAACTGAAACATGGATATCTGACTCATACGGAGTCCGTTTTGGCTCCACAAGTAGTCAAAACGTTTGTGACGACCAAATGCTTCAAAGGATTCTTTCATAGGGAAATTTTGGAGAACTTTTCTTAAGGAGTTCGTTCAGAAACTTGTATAGAAACATTCTTAATGAGCACTCGACAAACGCATTTCAAGAACATACACCAAGTCTCAGCTATGGACCTAGTGCATCATCATAACTGAGGTCTCTTGCATTTCCCTACAAGTAATTGGATCTCATATGGAGATGTTTAGTGAAGAAGAATGGAAAAAATCGAATGCAACTACACAAGAACCAGTGTGTAACTGTCGCTCGGAATCAGTTTTACGTAGTATTAACTAAAACATGGATATCTAACTCATACGGAGTCCGTTTTGGACCCACAAGTAGTCAAAACGTTTGTGATGACCAGATGCTTCAAAGGATTCTTTCATATGGAAGTTTTGGAGAAATTTTCTTAAGGAGTTCGTTCAGAAACTTGTATAGAAACTTTCTTAATGAGCACTCGACAAACGCATTTCAAGAACATACACAAAGTCCGAGCTATGGACCTAGTGCATCATCATAACTGAGGTCTCTTGCATTTGCCTACAAGTAATTGGATCTCATATGGAGATGTTTAGTGAAGTAGAATGGAAAAATTGAATGCAACAGCACAAGAACCAGTCTGTAACTGTCGTTCGGAATCAGTTTTACGCAGTGTTAACTGAAACATGGATATCTGACTCATACGGAGTCCGTTTTGGCTCCACAAGTAGTCAAAACGTTTGTGACAACCAGGTGCTTCAAAGGATTCTTTCATAGGGAACTTTTGAAGAACTTTACTTAAGGAGTTCTTTTAGAAACTTGTATAGAAACTTTCTTAATCAGCACTCGATAAACGCATTTCGAGAAGATACACAAAGTCCCAGCTCTGGACCTAGTGCATCAACATAAGTGAGGTATCTTGCATTTACCTACAAGTAATTGGATCTCATATGGAGATGTTTAGTGAAATAGAATGGAAAAAATTGAATGCAACTACACAAGAACCAGTCTGTAACTGTCGTACGGAATCAGTTTTGCGCAGTGCTAACTGAAACATGGATATCTGACTCATACGGAGTCCGTTTTGGCTCAACAAGTGGTCAAAACATTTGCGACGACCAGATGCTTCAAAGGATTATTTCATAGGGAACTTTTGGAGAACTTTTCTTAAGGAGTTCGTTCAGAAACTTGTATAGAAACATTCTTAATAAGCACTCGACTAACGCATTTCGAGAACATACACCAAGTCTCAGCTATGGACCTAGTGCATCATCATAACTGAGGTCTCTTGCATTTCCCTACAAGTAATTGGATCTCATATGGAGATGTTTAGTGAAGTAGAATGGAAAAATTGAATGCAACAACACAAGAACAAGTCTGTAACTGTCGTTCGGAATCTGTTTGACGCAGTGTTAACTGAAACATGGATATCTGACTCATACGGAGTCCGTTTTGGCTCCACAAGTAGGCAAAACGTTTGTGACGACCAGATGCTTCAAAGGATTCTTTCATAGGGAACTTTTGGAGGAATTTACTTAAGGAGTTCGTTCAGAAACTTGTATAGAAACATTCTTAATGAGCACTCGACTAACGCATTTCGAGAACATACACCAAGTCTCAGCTATGGACCTAGTGCATCATCATAACTGAGGTCTCTTGCATTTCCCTACAAGTAATTCGATCTCATATGGAGATGTTTAGTGAAGAAGAATGGAAAAAATCGAATGCAACTACACAAGAACCAGTGTGTAACTGTCGCTCGGAATCAGTTTTACGCAGTATTAACTAAAACATGGATATCTAACTCATACGGAGTCCGTTTTGGCCCCACAAGTAGTCAAAACGTTTGTGACGACCAGATGCTTCAAAGGATTCTATCATATGGAAGTTTTAGAGAAATTTTCTTCAGGAGTTCGTTCCGAACTTGTATAGAAACTTTCTTAATGAGCACTCGACAAACGCATTTCAAGAACATACACAAAGTCCGAGCTATGGACCTAGTGCATCATCATAACTGAGGTCTCTTGCATTTTCCTACAAGTAATTGGATCTCATATGGAGATGTTTAGTGAAGTAGAATGGAAAAATGGAATAAAACAACACAAGAACCAGTCTGTAACTGTCGTTCGGAATCAGTTTTACACAGTGTTAACTGAAACATGGATATCTGACTCATACGGAGTCCGTTTTGGCTCCACAAGTAGTCAAAACGTTTGTGAAGACCAGATGCTTCAAAGGATTCTTTCATAGGGAACTTTTGAAGAACTTTACTTAAGGAGTTCTTTTAGAAACTTGTATAGAAACTTTCTTAATCAGCACTCGACAAACGCATTTCGAGAAGATACACAAAGTCCCAGCTCTGGACCTAGTGCATCATCATAAGTGAGGTATCTTGCATTTCCCTACAATTAACTGGATCTCATATGGAGATGTTTAGTGAAATAGAATGGAAAAAATCGAATGCAACTACACAAGAACCAGTCTGTAACCGTCGTACGGAATCAGTTTTGCGGAGTGTTAACTGAAACATGGATATCTGACTCATACGGAGTCCGTTTTGGCTCAACAAGTGGTGAAAACATTTGTGACGACCAGATAATTCAAAGGATTATTTCATAGGGAACTTTTGGAGAACTTTTCTTAAGGAGTTCGTTCAGAAACTTGTATAGAAACATTTTTAATGAGCACTCGACTAACACATTTCGAGAACATACACCAAGTCTCAGCTAAGCACCTAGTGCATCATCATAACTGAGGTCTCTTGCATTTCCCTACAAGTAATTGGATCTCATATGGAGATGTTTAGTGAAGTAGAATGGAAAAATTGAATGCAACAACACAAGAACCAGTCTGTAACTGTCGTTCGGAATCTGTTTGACGCAGTGTTAACTGAAACATGGATATCTGACTCATACGGAGTCCGTTTTGGCTCCACAATTAGTCAAAACGTTTGTGACGACCAGATGCTTCAAAGGATTCTTTCATAGGGAACTTTTGGAGAACTTTTCTTAAGGAGTTCGTTCAGAAACTTGTATAGAAACATTCTTAATGAGCACTCGACTAACGCATTTCGAGAACATACACCAAGTCTCAGCTATGGACCTAGTGCATCATCATAACTGAGGTCTCTTGCATTTCCCTACAAGTAATTGGATCTCATATGGAGATGTTTAGTGAAG
>NC_057805.1:429910720-429911112 GCF_018294505.1 Triticum aestivum
TGCTTCAAAGGATTCTTTCATAGGGAACTTTTGAAGAACTTTACTTAAGGAGTTCTTTTAGAAACTTGTATAGAAACTTTCTTAATCAGCACTCGACAAACGCATTTCGAGAAGATACACAAAGTCCCAGCTCTGGACCTAGTGCATCATCATAAGTGAGGTATCTTGCATTTACCTACAAGTAATTGGATCTCATATGGAGATGTTTAGTGAAATAGAATGGAAAAAATTGAATGCAACTACACAAGAACCAGTGTGTAACTGTCGTACGGAATCAGTTTTGCGCAGTGTTAACTGAAACATGGATATCTGACTCATACGGAGTCCGTTTTGGCTCAACAAGTGGTCAAAACATTTGTGACGACCAGATGCTTCAAAGGATTATTTCATAG
>NC_057805.1:429911366-429914670 GCF_018294505.1 Triticum aestivum
CCTACAAGTAATTGGATCTCATATGGAGATGTTTAGTGAAGTAGAATGGAAAAATTGAATGCAACAACACAAGAACCAGTCTGTAACTGTCGTTCGGAATCTGTTTGACGCAGTGTTAACTGAAACATGGATATCTGACTCATACGGAGTCCGTTTTGGCTCCACAAGTAGTCAAAACGTTTGTGACGACCAGATGCTTCAAAGGATTCTTTCATAGGGAACTTTTGGAGAACTTTTCTTAAGGAGTTCGTTCAGAAACTTGTATAGAAACATTCTTAATGAGCACTCGACTAACGCATTTCGAGAACATACACCAAGTCTCAGCTATGGACCTAGTGCATCATCATAACTGAGGTCTTTTGCATTTCCCTACAAGTAATTGGATCTCATATGGAGATGTTTAATGAAATAGAATGGAAAAAATCGAATGCAACTACACAAGAACCAGTGTGTAACTGTCGCTCGGAATCAGTTTTACGCAGTATTAACTAAACCATGGATATCTAACTCATACGGAGTCCGTTTTGGCCCCACAAGTAGTCAAAACGTTTGTGACGACCAGATGCTTCAAAGGATTCTTTCATATGGAAGTTTTGGAGAAATTTTCTTAAGGAGTTCGTTCAGAAACTTGTATAGAAACTTTCTTAATGAGCACTCGACAAACGCATTTCAAGAACATACACAAAGTCCGAGCTATGGACCTAGTGCATCATCATAACTGAGGTCTCTTGCATTTTCCTACAAGTAATTGGATCTCATATGGAGATGTTTAGTGAAGTAGAATGGAAAAATTGAATGCAACAACACAAGAACCAGTCTGTAACTGTCGTTCGGAATCAGTTTTACGCTGTGTTAACTGAAACATGGATATCTGACTCATACGGAGTCCTTTTTGGCTCCACAAGTAGTCAAAACGTTTGTGACGACCAGATGCTTCAAAGGATTCTTTCATATGGAAGTTTTGGAGAAATTTTCTTAAGGAGTTCGTTCAGAAACTTGTATAGAAACTTTCTTAATGAGCACTCGACAAACGCATTTCAAGAACATACACAAAGTCCGAGCTATGGACCTAGTGCATCATCATAACTGAGGTCTCTTGCATTTGCCTACAAGTAATTGGATCTCATATGGAGATGTTTAGTGAAGTAGAATGGAAAAATTGAATGCAACAACACAAGAACCAGTCTGTAACTGTCGTTCGGAATCTGTTTGACGCAGTGTTAACTGAAACATGGATATCTGACTCATACGGAGTCCGTTTTGGCTCCACAATTAGTCAAAACGTTTGTGACGACCAGATGCTTCAAAGGATTCTTTCATAGGGAACTTTTGGAGAACTTTTCTTAAGGAGTTCGTTCAGAAACTTGTATAGAAACATTCTTAATGAGCACTCGACTAACGCATTTCGAGAACATACACCAAGTCTCAGCTATGGACCTAGTGCATCATCATAACTGAGGTCTCTTGCATTTCCCTACAAGTAATTGGATCTCATATGGAGATGTTTAGTGAAGTAGAATGGAAAAATTGAATGCAACAACACAAGAACCAGTCTGTAACTGTCGTTCGGAATCAGTTTTACGCAGTGTTAACTGAAACATGGATATCTGACTCATACGGAGTCCGTTTTGGCTCCACAAGTAGTCAAAACGTTTGTGACGACCAGATGCTTCAAAGGATTCTTTCATAGGGAACTTTTGAAGAACTTTACTTAAGGAGTTCTTTTAGAAACTTGTATAGAAACTTTCTTAATCAGCACTCGACAAACGCATTTCGAGAAGATACACAAAGTCCCAGCTCTGGACCTAGTGCATCATCATAAGTGAGGTATCTTGCATTTCCCTACAATTAATTGGATCTCATATGGAGATGTTTAGTGAAATAGAATGGAAAAAATCGAATGCAACTACACAAGAACCAGTCTGTAACCGTCGTACGGAATCAGTTTTGCGCAGTGTTAACTGAAACATGGATATCTGACTCATACGGAGTCCGTTTTGGCTCAACAAGTGGTCAAAACGTTTGTGACGACCAGATGCTTCAAAGGATTATTTCATAGGGAACTTTTGGAGAACTTTTCTTAAGGAGTTCGTTCAGAAACTTGTATAGAAACATTCTTAATGAGCACTCGACTAACGCATTTCAAGAACATACACCAAGTCTCAGCTATGGACCTAGTGCATCATCATAACTGAGGTCTCTTGCATTTCCCTACAAGTAATTGGATCTCATATGGATATGTTTAGTGAAGAAGAATGGAAAAAATCGAATGCAACTACACAAGAACCAGTGTGTAATTTTCGTTCGGAATCAGTTTTACGTAGTATTAACTGAAACATGGATATCTGACTCATACGGAGTCCGTTTTGGCTCCACAAGTAGTCAAAACGTTTGTGAAGACCAGATTCTTCAAAAGATTCTTTCATATGGAACTTTTGGAGAAATTTTCTTAAGGAGTTCATTCAGAAACTTGTATAGAAACTTTCTTAATCAGCACTCGACAAACGCATTTCGAGAACATACACAAAGTCCCAGCTCTGGACCTAGTGCATCATCATAAGTGAGGTCTCTTGCATTTGCCTACAAGTAATTGGATATCATATGGAGATGTTTAGTGAAGTAGAATGGAAAAATTGAATGCAACAACACAAGAACTAGTCTGTAACTGTCGTACGGAATCTGTTTGACGCAGTGTTAACTGAAACATGGATATCTGACTCATACGGAGTCCGTTTTGGCTCAACAAGTAGTCAAAACGTTTGTGACGACCAGATGCTTCAAAGGATTCTTTCATAGGGAACTTTTGGAGAACTTTTCTTAAGGAGTTCGTTCAGAAACTTGTATAGAAACATTCTTAATGAGCACTCGACTAACGCATTTCGAGAACATACACCAAGTCTCAGCTATGGACCTAGTGCATCATCATAACTGAGGTCTCTTGCATTTCCCTACAAGTAATTGGATCTCATATGGAGATGTTTAGTGAGAAGAATGGAAAAAATCGAATGCAACAACACAAGAACCAGTGTGTAACTGTCGTTCGGAATCTGTTTGACGCAGTATTAACTGAAACATGGATATCTGACTCATACGGAGTCCGTTTTGGCTCCACAAGTAGTCAAAACATTTGTGACGACCAGATGCTTCAAAGGATTCTTTCATATGGAAGTTTTGGAGAAATTTTCTTAAGGAGTTCGTTCAGAAACTTGTATAGAAACTTTCTTAATGAGCACTCGACTAACGCATTTCGAGAACATACACCAAGTCTCAGCTATGGACCTAGTGCATCATCATAACAGGGGTC
>NC_057805.1:429914743-429915222 GCF_018294505.1 Triticum aestivum
GAAAAATTGAATGCAACAACACAAGAACCAGTGTGTAACTGTCGCTCGGAATCAGTTTTACGCAGTGTTAACTGAAACATGGATATCTGACTCATACGGAGTTCGTTTTGGCTCCACAAGTAGTCAAAACGTTTGTGACGACCAGATGCTTGAAAGGATTCTTTCATAGGGAACTTTTGAAGAAGTTTACTTAAGGAGTTCTTTCAGAAACTTGTATAGAAACTTTCTTAATCAGCACTCGACAAACGCATTTCAAGAACATACACAAAGTCCGAGCTATGGACCTAGTGCATCATCATAACTGAGGTCTCTTGCATTTTCCTACAAGTAATTGGATCTCATATGGAGATGTTTAGTGAAGTAGAATGGAAAAATTGAATGCAACAACACAAGAACCAGTCTGTAACTGTCGTTCGGAATCAGTTTTACGCTGTGTTAACTGAAACATGGATATCTGACTCATACGGAGTCCGTTTTGG
>NC_057805.1:429915350-429918977 GCF_018294505.1 Triticum aestivum
CCACAAGTAGTCAAAACGTTTGTGACGACCAGATGCTTCAAAGGATTCTTTCATATGGAAGTTTTGGAGAAATTTTCTTAAGGAGTTCGTTCAGAAACTTGTATAGAAACTTTCTTAATGAGCACTCGACAAACGCATTTCAAGAACATACACAAAGTCCGAGCTATGGACCTAGTGCATCATCATAACTGAGGTCTCTTGCATTTGCCTACAAGTAATTGGTTCTCATATGGAGATATTTAGTGAAGTAGAATGGAAAAATTGAATGCAACAACACAAGAACCAGTCTGTAACTGTCGTTCGGAATCAGTTTTACGCAGTGTTAACTGAAACATGGATATCTGACTCATACGGAGTCCGTTTTGGCTCCACAAGTAGTCAAAACGTTTGTGACGACCAGATGCTTCAAAGGATTCTTTCATAGGGAACTTTTGAAGAACTTTACTTAAGGAGTTCTTTTAGAAACTTGTATAGAAACTTTCTTAATCAGCACTCGACAAACGCATTTCGAGAAGATACACAAAGTCCCAGCTCTGGACCTAGTGCATCATCATAAGTGAGGTATCTTGCATTTCCCTACAATTAATTGGATCTCATATGGAGATGTTTAGTGAAATAGAATGGAAAAAATCGAATGCAACTACACAAGAACCAGTCTGTAACCGTCGTACGGAATCAGTTTTGCGCAGTGTTAACTGAAACATGGATATCTGACTCATACGGAGTCCGTTTTGGCTCAACAAGTGGTCAAAACGTTTGTGACGACCAGATGCTTCAAAGGATTATTTCATAGGGAACTTTTGGAGAACTTTTCTTAAGGAGTTCGTTCAGAAACTTGTATAGAAACATTCTTAATGAGCACTCGACTAACGCATTTCGAGAACATACACCAAGTCTCAGCTATGGACCTAGTGCATCATCATAACTGAGGTCTCTTGCATTTCCCTACAAGTAATTGGATCTCATATGGATATGTTTAGTGAAGAAGAATGGAAAAAATCGAATGCAACTACACAAGAACCAGTGTGTAATTTTCGTTCGGAATCAGTTTTACGTAGTATTAACTAAAACATGCATATCTGACTCATACGGAGTCCGTTTTGGCTCCACAAGTAGTCAAAACGTTTGTGAAGACCAGATTCTTCAAAAGATTCTTTCATATGGAACTTTTGGAGAAATTTTCTTAAGGAGTTCGTTCAGAAACTTGTATAGAAACTTTCTTAATGAGCACTCGACAAACGCATTTCAAGAACATACACAATGTCCGAGCTATGGACCTAGTGCATCATCATAACTGAGGTCTCTTGCATTTGCCTACAAGTAATTGGATCTCATATGGAGATGTTTAGTGAAGTAGAATGGAAAAATTGAATGCAACAACACAAGAACCAGTCTGTAACTGTCGTTCGGAATCTGTTTGACGCAGTGTTAACTGAAACATGGATATCTGACTCATACGGAGTCCGTTTTGGCTCCACAAGTAGTCAAAACGTTTGTGACGACCAGATGCTTCAAAGGATTCTTTCATAGGGAACTTTTGGAGAACTTTTCTTAAGGAGTTCGTTCAGAAACTTGTATAGAAACATTCTTAATGAGCACTCGACTAACGCATTTCGAGAACATACACCAAGTCTCAGCTATGGACCTAGTGCATCATCATAACTGAGGTCTCTTGCATTTCCCTACAAGTAATTGGATCTCATATGGAGATGTTTAGTGAGAAGAATGGAAAAAATCGAATGCAACTACACAAGAACCAGTGTGTAACTGTCGCTCGGAATCAGTTTTATGCAGTATTAACTAAAACATGGATATCTAACTCATACGGAGTCCGTTTTGGCCCCACAAGTAGTCAAAACATTTGTGACGACCAGATGCTTCAAAGGATTCTTTCATATGGAAGTTTTGGAGAAATTTTCTTAAGGAGTTCGTTCAGAAACTTGTATAGAAACTTTCTTAATGAGCACTCGACAAACGCATTTCAAGAACATACACAAAGTCCGAGCTATGGACCTAGTGCATCATCATAACAGGGGTCTCTTGCATTTGCCTACAAGTAATTGGATCTCATATGGAGATGTTTAGTGAAGTAGAATGGAAAAATTGAATGCAACAACACAAGAACCAGTCTGTAACTGTCGTTCGGAATCAGTTTTACGCAGTGTTAACTGAAACATGGATATCTGACTCATACGGAGTCCGTTTTGGCTCCACAATTAGTCAAAACGTTTGTGACGACCAGATGCTTCAAAGGATTCTTTCATAGGGAACTTTTGGAGAACTTTTCTTAAGGAGTTCGTTCAGAAACTTGTATAGAAACATTCTTAATGAGCACTCGACTAACGCATTTCGAGAACATACACCAAGTCTCAGCTATGGACCTAGTGCATCATCATAACTGAGGTCTCTTGCATTTCCCTACAAGTAATTGGATCTCATATGGAGATGTTTAGTGAAGAAGAATGGAAAAATCGAATGCAACTACACAAGAACCAGTGTGTAACTGTCGCTCGGAATCAGTTTTACGCAGTATTAACTAAAACATGGATATCTAACTAATACGGAGTCCGTTTTGGCCCCACAAGTAGTCAAAACGTTTGTGACGACCAGATGCTTCGAGGGATTCTTTCATATGGAAGTTTTGGAGAAATTTTCTTAAGGAGTTCGTTCAGAAACTTGTATAGAAACTTTCTTAATGAGCACTCGACAAACGCATTTCAAGAACATACACAAAGTCCGAGCTATGGACCTAGTGCATCATCATAACTGAGGTCTCTTGCATTTGCCTACAAGTAATTGGATCTCATATGGAGATGTTTAGTGAAGTAGAATGGAAAAATTGAATGCAACAACGCAAGAACCAGTCTGTAACTGTCGTTCGGAATCAGTTTTACGCAGTGTTAACTGAAACATGGATATCTGACTCATACGGAGTCCGTTTTGGCTCAACAAGTAGTCAAAACGTTTGTGACGACCAGATGCTTCAAAGGATTCTTTCATAGGGAACTTTTGAAGAACTTTACTTCAGGAGTTCTTTTAGAAACTTGTATAGAAACTTTCTTAATCAGCACTCGACAAACGCATTTCGAGAAGATACACAAAGTCCCAGCTCTGGACCTAGTGCATCATCATAAGTGAGGTATCTTGCATTTACCTACAAGTAATTGGATCTCATATGGAGATGTTTAGTGAAATAGAATGGAAAAAATTGAATGCAACTACACAAGAACTAGTGTGTAACTGTCGTACGGAATCAGTTTTGCGCAGTGTTAACTGAAACATGGATATCTGACTCATACGGAGTCCGTTTTGGCTCAACAAGTGGTCAAAACATTTGTGACGACCAGATGCTTCAAAGGATTATTTCATAGAGAACTTTTCTTAAGGAGTTCGTTCAGAAACTTGTATAGAAACATTCTTAATGAGCACTCGACTAACGCATTTCGAGAACATACACCAAGTCTCAGCTATGGACCTAGTGCATCATCATAACTGAGGTCTCTTGCATTTCCCTACAAGTAATTGGATCTCATATGGAGATGTTTAGTGAAGTAGAATGGAAAAATTGAATGCAACAACACAAGAACCAGTCTGTAACTGTCGTTCGGAATCTGTTTGACGCAGTGT
>NC_057805.1:429921223-429921664 GCF_018294505.1 Triticum aestivum
AGTAGTCAAAACATTTGTGACGACCAGATGCTTCAAAGGATTCTTTCATATGGAAGTTTTGGAGAAATTTTCTTAAGGAGTTCGTTCAGAAACTTGTATAGAAACTTTCTTAATGAGCACTCGACTAACGCATTTCGAGAACATACACCAAGTCTCAGCTATGGACCTAGTGCATCATCATAACAGGGGTCTCTTGCATTTGCCTACAAGTAATTGGATCTCATATGGAGATGTTTAGTGAAGTAGAATGGAAAAATTGAATGCAACAACACAAGAACCAGTGTGTAACTGTCGCTCGGAATCAGTTTTACGCAGTGTTAACTGAAACATGGATATCTGACTCATACGGAGTTCGTTTTGGCTCCACAAGTAGTCAAAACGTTTGTGACGACCAGATGCTTGAAAGGATTCTTTCATAGGGAACTTTTGAAGAAGTTTACT
>NC_057805.1:429923707-429930440 GCF_018294505.1 Triticum aestivum
AGAAACTTGTATAGAAACTTTCTTAATGAGCACTCGACAAACGCATTTCAAGAACATACACAATGTCCGAGCTATGGACCTAGTGCATCATCATAACTGAGGTCTCTTGCATTTGCCTACAAGTAATTGGATCTCATATGGAGATGTTTAGTGAAGTAGAATGGAAAAATTGAATGCAACAACACAAGAACCAGTCTGTAACTGTCGTTCGGAATCTGTTTGACGCAGTGTTAACTGAAACATGGATATCTGACTCATACGGAGTCCGTTTTGGCTCCACAAGTAGTCAAAACGTTTGTGACGACCAGATGCTTCAAAGGATTCTTTCATAGGGAACTTTTGGAGAACTTTTCTTAAGGAGTTCGTTCAGAAACTTGTATAGAAACATTCTTAATGAGCACTCGACTAACGCATTACGAGAACATACACCAAGTCTCAGCTATGGACCTAGTGCATCATCATAACTGAGGTCTCTTGCATTTCCCTACAAGTAATTGGATCTCATATGGAGATGTTTAGTGAGAAGAATGGAAAAAATCGAATGCAACTACACAAGAACCAGTGTGTAACTGTCGCTCGGAATCAGTTTTACGCAGTATTAACTAAAACATGGATATCTAACTCATACGGAGTCCGTTTTGGCCCCACAAGTAGTCAAAACATTTGTGACGACCAGATGCTTCAAAGGATTCTTTCATATGGAAGTTTTGGAGAAATTTTCTTAAGGAGTTCGTTCAGAAACTTGTATAGAAACTTTCTTAATGAGCACTCGACAAACGCATTTCAAGAACATACACAAAGTCCGAGCTATGGACCTAGTGCATCATCATAACAGGGGTCTCTTGCATTTGCCTACAAGTAATTGGATCTCATATGGAGATGTTTAGTGAAGTAGAATGGAAAAATTGAATGCAACAACACAAGAACCAGTCTGTAACTGTCGTTCGGAATCAGTTTTACGCAGTGTTAACTGAAACATGGATATCTGACTCATACGGAGTCCGTTTTGGCTCCACAATTAGTCAAAACGTTTGTGACGACCAGATGCTTCAAAGGATTCTTTCATAGGGAACTTTTGGAGAACTTTTCTTAAGGAGTTCGTTCAGAAACTTGTATAGAAACATTCTTAATGAGCACTCGACTAACGCATTTCGAGAACATACACCAAGTCTCAGCTATGGACCTAGTGCATCATCATAACTGAGGTCTCTTGCATTTCCCTACAAGTAATTGGATCTCATATGGAGATGTTTAGTGAAGAAGAATGGAAAAATCGAATGCAACTACACAAGAACCAGTGTGTAACTGTCGCTCGGAATCAGTTTTACGCAGTATTAACTAAAACATGGATATCTAACTCATACGGAGTCCGTTTTGGCCCCACAAGTAGTCAAAACGTTTGTGACGACCAGATGCTTCAAAGGATTCTTTCATATGGAAGTTTTGGAGAAATTTTCTTAAGGAGTTCGTTCAGAAACTTGTATAGAAACTTTCTTAATGAGCACTCGACAAACGCATTTCAAGAACATACACAAAGTCCGAGCTATGGACCTAGTGCATCATCATAACTGAGGTCTCTTGCATTTGCCTACAAGTAATTGGTTCTCATATGGAGATGTTTAGTGAAGTAGAATGGAAAAATTGAATGCAACAACACAAGAACCAGTCTGTAACTGTCGTTCGGAATCAGTTTTACGCAGTGTTAACTGAAACATGGATATCTGACTCATACGGAGTCCGTTTTGGCTCAACAAGTAGTCAAAACGTTTGTGACGACCAGATGCTTCAAAGGATTCTTTCATAGGGAACTTTTGAAGAACTTTACTTAAGGAGTTCTTTTAGAAACTTGTATAGAAACTTTCTTAATCACCACTCGACAAACGCATTTCGAGAAGATACACAAAGTCCCAGCTCTGGACCTAGTGCATCATCATAAGTGAGGTATCTTGCATTTCCCTACAATTAATTGGATCTCATATGGAGATGTTTAGTGAAATAGAATGGAAAAAATCGAATGCAACTACACAAGAACCAGTCTGTAACCGTCGTACGGAATCAGTTTTGCGCAGTGTTAACTGAAACATGGATATCTGACTCATACGGAGTCCGTTTTGGCTCAACAAGTGGTCAAAACGTTTGTGACGACCAGATGCTTCAAAGGATTATTTCATAGGGAACTTTTGGAGAACTTTTCTGAAGGAGTTCGTTCAGAAACTTGTATAGAAACATTCTTAATGAGCACTCGACTAACGCATTTCGAGAACATACACCAAGTCTCTGCTATGGACCTAGTGCATCATCATAACTGAGGTCTCTTGCATTTCCCTACAAGTAATTGGATCTCATATGGAGATGTTTAGTGAAGAAGAATGGAAAAAATCGAATGCAACTACACAAGAACCAGTGTGTAATTTTCATTCGGAATCAGTTTTACGCAGTATTAACTAAAACATGCATATCTGACTCATACGGAGTCCATTTTGGCTCCACAAGTAGTCAAAACGTTTGTGAAGACCAGGTGCTTCAAAGGATTCTTTCATATGGAACTTTTGGAGAAATTTTCTTAAGGAGTTCGTTCAGAAACTTGTATAGAAACTTTCTTAATGAGCACTCGACAAACGCATTTCAAGAACATACACAATGTCCGAGCTATGGACCTAGTGCATCATCATAACTGAGGTCTCTTGCATTTGCCTACAAGTAATTGGATCTCATATGGAGATGTTTAGTGAAGTAGAATGGAAAAATTGAATGCAACAACACAAGAACCAGTCTGTAACTGTCGTTCGGAATCTGTTTGACGCAGTGTTAACTGAAACATGGATATCTGACTCATACGGAGTCCGTTTTGGCTCCAGAAGTAGTCAAAACGTTTGTGACGACCAGATGCTTCGAGGGATTCTTTCATATGGAAGTTTTGGAGAAATTTTCTTAAGGAGTTCGTTCAGAAACTTGTATAGAAACTTTTTTAATGAGCACTCGACTAACACATTTCGAGAACATACACCAAGTCTCAGCTATGCACCTAGTGCATCATCATAACTGAGGTCTCTTGCATTTCCCTACAAGTAATTGGATCTCATATGGAGATGTTTAGTGAAGTAGAATGGAAAAATTGAATGCAACAACACAAGAACCAGTCTGTAACTGTCGTTCGGAATCTGTTTGACGCAGTGTTAACTGAAACATGGATATCTTACTCATACGGAGTCCGTTTTGGCTCCACAAGTAGTCAAAACGTTTGTGACGACCAGATGCTTCAAAGGATTCTTTCATAGGGAACTTTTGGAGAACTTTTCTTAAGGAGTTCGTTCAGAAACTTGTATAGAAACATTCTTAATGAGCACTCGACTAACGCATTTCGAGAACATACACCAAGTCTCAGCTATGGACCTAGTGCATCATCATAACTGAGGTCTCTTGCATTTCCCTACAAGTAATTGGATCTCATATGGAGATGTTTAGTGAAGAAGAATGGAAAAATCGAATGCAACTACACAAGAACCAGTGTGTAACTGTCGCTCGGAATCAGTTTTACGCAGTATTAACTAAAACATGGATATCTAACTCATACGGAGTCCGTTTTGGCCCCACAAGTAGTCAAAACGTTTGTGACGACCAGATGCTTCAAAGGATTCTTTCATATGGAAGTTTTGGAGAAATTTTCTTAAGGAGTTCGTTCAGAAACTTGTATAGAAACTTTCTTAATGAGCACTCGACAAACGCATTTCAAGAACATACACAAAGTCCGAGCTATGGACCTAGTGCATCATCATAACTGAGGTCTCTTGCATTTGCCTACAAGTAATTGGTTCTCATATGGAGATGTTTAGTGAAGTAGAATGGAAAAATTGAATGCAACAACACAAGAACCAGTCTGTAACTGTCGTTCGGAATCAGTTTTACGCAGTGTTAACTGAAACATGGATATCTGACTCATACGGAGTCCGTTTTGGCTCAACAAGTAGTCAAAACGTTTGTGACGACCAGATGCTTCAAAGGATTCTTTCATAGGGAACTTTTGAAGAACTTTACTTAAGGAGTTCTTTTAGAAACTTGTATAGAAACTTTCTTAATCAGCACTCGACAAACGCATTTCGAGAAGATACACAAAGTCCCAGCTCTGGACCTAGTGCATCATCATAAGTGAGGTATCTTGCATTTCCCTACAATTAATTGGATCTCATATGGAGATGTTTAGTGAAATAGAATGGAAAAAATCGAATGCAACTACACAAGAACCAGTCTGTAACCGTCGTACGGAATCAGTTTTGCGCAGTGTTAACTGAAACATGGATATCTGACTCATACGGAGTCCGTTTTGGCTCAACAAGTGGTCAAAACGTTTGTGACGACCAGATGCTTCAAAGGATTATTTCATAGGGAACTTTTGGAGAAATTTTCTTAAGGAGTTCGTTCAGAAACTTGTATAGAAACATTCTTAATGAGCACTCGACTAACGCATTTCGAGAACATACACCAAGTCTCAGCTATGGACCTAGTGCATCATCATAACTGAGGTCTCTTGCATTTCCCTACAAGTAATTGGATCTCATATGGATATGTTTAGTGAAGAAGAATGGAAAAAATCGAATGCAACTACACAAGAACCAGTGTGTAATTTTCGTTCGGAATCAGTTTTACGTAGTATTAACTAAAACATGCATATCTGACTCATACGGAGTCCGTTTTGGCTCCACAAGTAGTCAAAACGTTTGTGAAGACCAGATTCTTCAAAAGATTCTTTCATATGGAACTTTTGGAGAAATTTTCTTAAGGAGTTCGTTCAGAAACTTGTATAGAAACTTTCTTAATGAGCACTCGACAAACGCATTTCAAGAACATACACAATGTCCGAGCTATGGACCTAGTGCATCATCATAACTGAGGTCTCTTGCATTTGCCTACAAGTAATTGGATCTCATATGGAGATGTTTAGTGAAGTAGAATGGAAAAATTGAATGCAACAACACAAGAACCAGTCTGTAACTGTCGTTCGGAATCTGTTTGACGCAGTGTTAACTGAAACATGGATATCTGACTCATACGGAGTCCGTTTTGGCTCCACAAGTAGTCAAAACGTTTGTGACGACCAGATGCTTCAAAGGATTCTTTCATAGGGAACTTTTGGAGAACTTTTCTTAAGGAGTTCGTTCAGAAACTTGTATAGAAACATTCTTAATGAGCACTCGACTAACGCATTTCGAGAACATACACCAAGTCTCAGCTATGGACCTAGTGCATCATCATAACTGAGGTCTCTTGCATTTCCCTACAAGTAATTGGATCTCATATGGAGATGTTTAGTGAGAAGAATGGAAAAAATCGAATGCAACTACACAAGAACCAGTGTGTAACTGTCGCTCGGAATCAGTTTTATGCAGTATTAACTAAAACATGGATATCTAACTCATACGGAGTCCGTTTTGGCCCCACAAGTAGTCAAAACATTTGTGACGACCAGATGCTTCAAAGGATTCTTTCATATGGAAGTTTTGGAGAAATTTTCTTAAGGAGTTCGTTCAGAAACTTGTATAGAAACTTTCTTAATGAGCACTCGACAAACGCATTTCAAGAACATACACAAAGTCCGAGCTATGGACCTAGTGCATCATCATAACAGGGGTCTCTTGCATTTGCCTACAAGTAATTGGATCTCATATGGAGATGTTTAGTGAAGTAGAATGGAAAAATTGAATGCAACAACACAAGAACCAGTCTGTAACTGTCGTTCGGAATCAGTTTTACGCAGTGTTAACTGAAACATGGATATCTGACTCATACGGAGTTCGTTTTGGCTCCACAAGTAGTCAAAACGTTTGTGACGACCAGATGCTTGAAAGGATTCTTTCATAGGGAACTTTTGAAGAAGTTTACTTAAGGAGTTCTTTTAGAAACTTGTATAGAAACTTTCTTAATCAGCACTCGCAAACGCATTTCGAGAAGATACACAAAGTCCCAGCTCTGAACCTAGTGCATCATCATAATTGAGGTATCTTGCATTTCACTGCAAGTAATTGGATCTCATATGGAGATGTTTAGTGAAATAGAATGGAAAAAATCGAATGCAACTACACAAGAACCAGTCTGTAACTGTCGTTCGGAATCAGTTTTGCGCAGTGTTAACTGAAACATGGATATCTGACTCATACAGAGTCCGTTTTGGCTCAACAACTGGTCAAAACGTTTGTGACGACTAGATGCTTCAAAGGATTCTTTCATAGGGAACTTTTGGAGAACTTTTCTTAAGGAGTTCGTTCAGAAACTTGTATAGAAACATTCTTAATGAGCACTCGACTAACGCATTTCGAGAACATACAACCAAGTCTCAGCTATGGACCTAGTGCATCATCATAACTGAGGTCTCTTGCATTTCCCTACAAGTAATTGGATCTCATATGGATATGTTTAGTGAAGAAGAATGGAAAAAATCGAATGCAACTACACAAGAACCAGTCTGTAACCGTCGTACGGAATCAGTTTTGCGGAGTGTTAACTGAAACATGGATATCTGACTCATACGGAGTCCGTTTTGGCTCAACAAGTGGTCAAAACATTTGTGACGACCAGATGCTTCAAAGGATTATTTCATAGGGAAATTTTGGAGAACTTTTCTTAAGGAGTTCGTTCAGAAACTTGTATAGAAACATTTTTAATGAGCACTCGACTAACGCATTTCGAGAACATACACCAAGTCTCAGCTATGGACCTAGTGCATCATCATAACTGAGGT
>NC_057805.1:429932034-429932608 GCF_018294505.1 Triticum aestivum
CAGTGTGTAACTGTCGCTCGGAATCAGTTTTACGCAGTATTAACTAAAACATGGATATCTAACTCATACGGAGTCCGTTTTGGCCCCACAAGTAGTCAAAACGTTTGTGACGACCAGATGCTTCAAAGGATTCTTTCATATGGAAGTTTTGGAGAAATTTTCTTAAGGAGTTCGTTCAGAAACTTGTATAGAAACTTTCTTAATGAGCACTCGACAAACGCATTTCAAGAACATACACAAAGTCCGAGCTATGGACCTAGTGCATCATCATAACTGAGGTCTCTTGCATTTGCCTACAAGTAATTGGTTCTCATATGGAGATGTTTAGTGAAGTAGAATGGAAAAATTGAATGCAACAACACAAGAACCAGTCTGTAACTGTCGTTCGGAATCAGTTTTACGCAGTGTTAACTGAAACATGGATATCTGACTCATACGGAGTCCGTTTTGGCTCAACAAGTAGTCAAAACGTTTGTGACGACCAGATGCTTCAAAGGATTCTTTCATAGGGAACTTTTGAAGAACTTTACTTAAGGAGTTCTTTTAGAAACTTGTATAGAAACTTTCTTAATCA
>NC_057805.1:429934867-429935662 GCF_018294505.1 Triticum aestivum
CTCCAGAAGTAGTCAAAACGTTTGTGACGACCAGATGCTTCGAGGGATTCTTTCATATGGAAGTTTTGGAGAAATTTTCTTAAGGAGTTCGTTCAGAAACTTGTATAGAAACTTTCTTAATGAGCACTCGACAAACGCATTTCAAGAACATACACAAAGTCTGAGCTATGGACCTAGTGCATCATCATAACTGAGGTCTCTTGCATTTTCCTACAAGTAATTGGATCTCATATGGAGATGTTTAGTGAAGTAGAATGGAAAAATTGAATGCAACAACGCAAGAACCAGTCTGTAACTGTCGTTCGGAATCAGTTTTACGCAGTGTTAACTGAAACATGGATATCTGACTCATACGGAGTCCGTTTTGGCTCCACAAGTAGTCAAAACGTTTGTGACGACCAGGTGCTTCAAAGGATTCTTTCATAGGGAACTTTTGAAGAACTTTACTTAAGGAGTTCTTTTAGAAACTTGTATAGAAACTTTCTTAATCAGCACTCGACAAACGCATTTCGAGAAGATACACAAAGTCCCAGCTCTGGACCTAGTGCATCATCATAAGTGAGGTATCTTGCATTTACCTACAAGTAATTGGATCTCATATGGAGATGTTTAGTGAAATAGAATGGAAAAAATTGAATGCAACTACACAAGAACCAGTGTGTAACTGTCGTACGGAATCAGTTTTGCGCAGTGTTAACTGAAACATGGATATCTGACTCATACGGAGTCCGTTTTGGCTCAACAAGTGGTCAAAACATTTGTGACGACCAGATGCTTCAAAGGATTATTTCATAG